>NW_028157267.1:0-82260 GCF_964263955.1 Coregonus lavaretus
ACTCAGAACATTTAGAACACTCAGAACAATTAGAACATTTAGAACACTCGGAACATTTAGAACACTCAGAACACTCAGAACATTTAGAACACTCAGAACACTCAGAACATTTAGAACACTCAGAACATTTAGAACACTCAGAACAATTAGAACAATTTAGAACACTCAGAACAATTAGAACATTTAGAACACTCAGAACATTTAGAACACTCAGAACAATTAGAACATTTAGAACAATTAGAACATTTAGAACACTCAGAACATTTAGAACACTCAGAACAATTAGAACATTTAGAACACTCAGAACAATTAGAACATTTAGAACACTCAGAACATTTAGAACACTCAGAACAATTAGAACACTCAGAACAGATTTAGAACACTCAGAACACTCAACTTTAGAACACTCAGAACATTTAGAACACTCAGAACAATTAGAACATTTAGAACACTCAGAACATTTAGAACACTCAGAACACTCAGAACATTTAGAACACTCAGAACATTTAGAACACTCAGAACACTCAGAACATTTAGAACACTCAGAACATTTAGAACACGCAGAACAATTAGAACATTTAGAACACTCAAGAACATTTAGAACACTCAGAACACTCAGAACATTTAGAACCTCAGAACAATTAGAACATTTAAGAACACTCAGAACATTTAGAACACTCAGAACATTTAGAACATTAAGAACACTTTAACATTTAGAACATTTAGAACACTCAGAACATTTAGAACACTCAGAACATTTAGAACATTTAGAACACTCAGAACATTTAGAACACTCAGAACAATTAGAACATTTAGAACACTCAGAACATTAGAACACTCAGAACACTCAGAATATTAGAACATTTAGAACACTCAGAACAATCAGAACATTTAGAACACTCAGAACATTTAGAACACTCAGAACAATTAGAACATTTAGAACACTCAGAACATTAGAACATTTAGAACACTCAGAACATTTAGAACACTCAGAACAATTAGAACATTTAGAACACTCAGAACATTTAGAACACTCAGAACAATTAGAACATTTAGAACACTCAGAACAATTAGAACATTTAGAACACTCAGAACATTTAGAACACTCAGAACAATTAGAACATTTAGAACACTCAGAACATTTAGAACACTCAGAACATTTAGAACACTCAGAACATTTAGAACATTTAGAACACTCAGAACATTTAGAACACTCAGAACACTCAGAACATTTAGAACACTCAGAACATTTAGAACACTCAGAACACTCAGAACATTTAGAACACTCAGAACACTCAGAACATTTAGAACACTCAGAACAATTAGAACATTTAGAACACTCAGAACATTTAGAACACTCAGAACATTTAGAACAAGAACTTTAGAACACTCAGAACAATTAGAACATAGAACATTTTAGAACACTCAGAACATTTAGAACACTCAGAACAATTAGAACATTTAGAACACTCAGAACATTTAGAACACTCAGAACACATTTAGACACTCAGAACATTTAGAACATTTAGAACACTCATAACATTTAGAACACTCAGAACACTCAGAACATTTAGAACACTCAGAACAATTAGAACATTTAGAACACTCAGAACAATTAGAACAATCAGAACACTCAGAATATTTAGACACTCAGAAACATTTAGAACACTCAGAACATTTAGAACATTTAGAACACTCAGAACATTTAGAACACTCAGAACATTTAGAACACTCAGAACATTTAGAACATTTAGAACACTCAGAACATTTAGAACACTCAGAACACTCAGCACATTTAGAACACTCAGAACATTTAGAACATTAGAACACTCAGAACATTTAGAACACTCAGAACCATTTAGAACACTCAGAACAATTAGAACATTTAGAACACTCAGAACATTTAGAACACTCAGAACAATTAGAACATTTAGAACACTCAGAACATTTAGAACACTCAGAACAATTAGAACATTTAGAACACTCAGAACATTTAGAACACTCAGAACATTTAGAACACTCAGAACAATTAGAACATTTAGAACACTCAGAACATTTAGAACACTCAGAACAATTAGAACATTTAGAACACTCAGAACATTTAGAACACTCAGAACAATTAGAACATTAGAACACTCAGAACATTTAGAACACTCAGAACATTTAGAACACTCAGAACATTTAGAACACTCAGAACAATTAGAACATTTAGAACACTCAGAACATTTAGAACACTCAGAACATTTAGAACATTTAGAACAATTAGAACATTTAGAACACTCAGAACATTTAGAACACTCAGAACAATTAGAACATTTAGAACACTCAGAACAATTAGAACACTCAGAACACTCAGAACATTTAGAACACTCAGAACAATTAGAACATTTAGAACACTCAGAACATTTAGAACACTCAGAACAATTAGAACATTTAGAACACTCAGAACATTTAGAACACTCAGAACATTTTAGAACACTCAGAACAATTAGAACATTTAGAACACTCAGAACATTTAGAACACTCAGAAAATTTAGAACTCTAAAAACACACAAAACATTAGAACATTTAGAACACTCAGAACATTTAGAACACTCAGAACACTCAGAACATTTAGAACACTCAGAACATTTAGAACACTCAGAACACTCAGAACATTTAGAACACTCAGAACATTTAGAACACGCAGAACAATTAGAACATTTAGAACACTCAGAACATTTAGAACACTCAGAACACTCAGAACATTTAGAACACTCAGAACAATTAGAACATTTAGAACACTCAGAACATTTAGAACACTCAGAACATTTAGAACAATTAGAACATTTAGAACAATTAGAACATTTAGAACACTCAGAACATTTAGAACACTCAGAACATTTAGAACATTTAGAACACTCAGAACATTTAGAACACTCAGAACAATTAGAACATTTAGAACACTCAGAACATTTAGAACACTCAGAACATTCAGAACATTTAGAACACTCAGAACACTCAGAACATTTAGAACACTCAGAACATTTAGAACACTCAGAACAATTAGAACATTTAGAACACTCAGAACATTTAGAACACTCAGAACAATTAGAACATTTAGAACACTCAGAACATTTAGAACACTCAGAACATTTAGAACACTCAGAACAATTAGAACATTTAGAACACTCAGAACATTTAGAACACTGAAAACAATTAGAACATTTAGAACACTCAGAACATTTAGAACACTCAGAAAACATTTAGAACTCTAAACATTTAGAACATTTAGAACACTCAGAACATTTAGAACACTCAGAACAATTAGAACATTTAGAACACTCAAAACAATTAGAACATTTAGAACACTCAGAACATTTAGAACACTCAGAACATTTAGAACACTCAGAACATTTAGAACACTCAGAACAATTAGAACATTTAGAACACTCAGAACATTTAGAACACTCAGAACAATTAGAACATTTAGAACACTCAGAACATTTCGAACACTCAGAACAATTAGAACATTTAGAACACTCAGAACAATTAGAACACTCAGAACATTTAGAACACTCAGAACAATTAGAACATTTAGAACACTCAGAACATTTAGAACACTCAGAACAATTAGAACATTTAGAACACTCAGAACATTTAGAACACTCAGAACAATTAGAACATTTAGAACACTCAGAACAATTAGAACATTTAGAACACTCAGAACATTTAGAACACTCAGAACAATTAGAACATTTAGAACACTCAGAAAATTTAGAACATTCAGAACATTTAGAACATTTAGTACATCAGAACAATTAGAACATTTAGAACACTCAGAACATTTAGAACACTCAGAACACTCAGAACATTTAGAACACTCAGAACATTTAGAACACTCAGAACACTCAGAACATTTAGAACACTCAGAACATTTAGAACACGCAGAACAATTAGAACATTTAGAACACTCAGAACATTTAGAACACTCAGAACACTCAGAACATTTAGAACACTCAGAACAATTAGAACATTTAGAACACTCAGAACATTTAGAACACTCAGAACATTTAGAACATTTAGAACATTTAGAACAATTAGAACATTTAGAACACTCAGAACATTTAGAACACTCAGAACATTTAGAACATTTAGAACACTCAGAACATTTAGAACACTCAGAACAATTAGAACATTTAGAACACTCGGAACATTTAGAACACTCAGAACACTCAGAACATTTAGAACACTCAGAACACTCAGAACATTTAGAACACTCAGAACATTTAGAACACTCAGAACAATTAGAACAATTAGAACACTCAGAACAATTAGAACATTTAGAACACTCAGAACATTAGAACACTCAGAACAATTAGAACATTTAGAACACTCAGAACATTTAGAACACTCAGAACAATTAGAACATTTAGAACACTCAGAACAATTAGAACATTTAGAACACTCAGAACATTTAGAACACTCAGAACAATTAGAACGTTTAGAACACTCAGAAAATTTAGAACACTCAGAACATTTAGAACACTCAGAACAATTAGAACATTTAGAACACTCAGAACATTTAGAACACTCAGAACACTCAGAACATTTAGAACACTCAGAACATTTAGAACACTCAGAACACTCAGAACATTTAGAACACTCAGAACATTTAGAACACGCAGAACAATTAGAACATTTAGAACACTCAGAACATTTAGAACACTCAGAACACTCAGAACATTTAGAACACTCAGAACAATTAGAACATTTAGAACACTCAGAACATTTAGAACACTCAGAACATTTAGAACATTTAGAACATTTAGAACAATTAGAACATTTAGAACACTCAGAACATTTAGAACACTCAGAACATTTAGAACATTTAGAACACTCAGAACATTTAGAACACTCAGAACAATTAGAACATTTAGAACACTCGGAACATTTAGAACACTCAGAACACTCAGAACATTTAGAACACTCAGAACACTCAGAACATTTAGAACACTCAGAACATTTAGAACACTCAGAACAATTAGAACAATTAGAACACTCAGAACAATTAGAACATTTAGAACACTCAGAACATTTAGAACACTCAGAACAATTAGAACATTTAGAACACTCAGAACATTTAGAACACTCAGAACAATTAGAACATTTAGAACACTCAGAACAATTAGAACATTTAGAACACTCAGAACATTTAGAACACTCAGAACAATTAGAACATTTAGAACACTCAGAAAATTTAGAACACTCAGAACATTTAGAACACTCAGAACATTTAGAACATTTAGAACACTCAGAACATTTAGAACACTCAGAACACTCAGAACATTTAGAACACTCAGAACATTTAGAACACTCAGAACACTCAGAACATTTAGAACACTCAGAACATTTAGAACACGCAGAACAATTAGAACATTTAGAACACTCAGAACATTTAGAACACTCAGAACACTCAGAACATTTAGAACACTCAGAACAATTAGAACATTTAGAACACTCAGAACATTTAGAACACTCAGAACACTCAGAACATTTAGAACACTCAGAACAATTAGAACATTTAGAACACTCAGAAAATTTAGAACACTCAGAACATTTAGAACATTTAGAACACTCAGAACATTTAGAACACTCAGAACACTCAGAACATTTAGAACACTCAGAACAATTAGAACATTTAGAACACTCAGAACATTTAGAGCAATCAGAACATTTAGAACACTCAGAACATTTAGAACATTTAGAACACTCATAAATTTAGAACACTCAGAACACTCAGAACATTTAGAACACTCAGAACAATTAGAACATTTAGAACACTCAGAACAATTAGAACAATCAGAACACTCAGAATATTTAGAACATTTAGAACACTCAGAACATTTAGAACATTTAGAACACTCAGAACATTTAGAACACTCAGAACATTTAGAACACTCAGAACATTTAGAACATTTAGAACACTCAGAACATTTAGAACACTCAGAACACTCAGCACATTTAGAACACTCAGAACAATTAGAACATTTAGAACACTCAGAACATTTAGAACACTCAGAACATTTAGAACACTCAGAACAATTAGAACATTTAGAACACTCAGAACATTTAGAACACTCAGAACAATTAGAACATTTAGAACACTCAGAACATTTCGAACACTCAGAACAATTAGAACATTTAGAACACTCAGAACATTTAGAACACTCAGAACATTTAGAACACTCAGAACAATTAGAACATTTAGAACACTCAGAACATTTAGAACACTCAGAACAATTAGAACATTTAGAACACTCAGAACATTTCGAACACTCAGAACAATTAGAACATTTAGAACACTCAGAACATTTAGAACACTCAGAACATTTAGAACACTCAGAACATTTAGAACACTCAGAACAATTAGAACATTTAGAACACTCAGAACATTTAGAACACTCAGAACATTTAGAACATTTAGAACAATTAGAACATTTAGAACACTCAGAACATTTAGAACACTCAGAACATTTAGAACATTTAGAACACTCAGAACATTTAGAACACTCAGAACACTCAGAACATTTAGAACACTCAGAACAATTAGAACATTTAGAACACTCAGAACATTTAGAACACTCAGAACAATTAGAACATTTAGAACACTCAGAACATTTAGAACACTCAGAACATTTAGAACACTCAGAACAATTAGAACATTTAGAACACTCAGAACATTTAGAACACTCAGAAAATTTAGAACTCTAAACATTTAGAACATTTAGAACACTCAGAACATTTAGAACACTCAAAACAATTAGAACATTTAGAACACTCAAAACAATTAGAACATTTAGAACACTCAGAACATTTAGAACACTCAGAACATTTAGAACACTCAGAACAATTAGAACATTTAGAACACTCAGAACATTTAGAACACTCAGAACAATTAGAACATTTAGAACACTCAGAACATTTCGAACACTCAGAACAATTAGAACATTTAGAACACTCAGAACATTTAGAACACTCAGAACATTTAGAACACTCAGAACAATTAGAACATTTAGAACACTCAGAACATTTAGAACACTCAGAACAATTAGAACATTTAGAACACTCAGAACATTTAGAACACTCAGAACAATTAGAACATTTAGAACACTCAGAACAATTAGAACATTTAGAACACTCAGAACATTTAGAACACTCAGAACAATTAGAACATTTAGAACACTCAGAAAATGTAGAACACTCAGAACATTTAGAACACTCAGAACAATTAGAACATTTAGAACACTCAGAACATTTAGAACACTCAGAACACTCAGAACATTTAGAACACTCAGAACATTTAGAACACTCAGAACACTCAGAACATTTAGAACACTCAGAACATTTAGAACACGCAGAACAATTAGAACATTTAGAAAACTCAGAACATTTAGAACACTCAGAACACTCAGAACATTTAGAACACTCAGAACAATTAGAAAATTTAGAACACTCAGAACATTTAGAACACTCAGAACATTTAGAACATTTAGAACAATTAGAACATTTAGAACACTCAGAACATTTAGAACACTCAGAACATTTAGAACATTTAGAACACTCAGAACATTTAGAACACTCAGAACAATTAGAACATTTAGAACACTCGGAACATTTAGAACACTCAGAACACTCAGAACATTTAGAACACTCAGAACACTCAGAACATTTAGAACACTCAGAACATTTAGAACACTCAGAACATTTAGAACACTCAGAACACTCAGAACATTTAGAACACTCAGAACAATTAGAACATTTAGAACACTCAGAACATTTAGAACACTCAGAACATTTAGAACATTTAGAACAATTAGAACATTTAGAACATTTAGAACACTCAGAACATTTAGAACACTCAGAACATTTAGAACATTTAGAACACTCAGACCATTTAGAACACTCAGAACAATTAGAACATTTAGAACACTCGGAACATTTAGAACACTCAGAACACTCAGAACATTTAGAACACTCAGAACACTCAGAACATTTAGAACACTCAGAACATTTAGAACACTCAGAACAATTAGAACAATTAGAACACTCAGAACAATTAGAACATTTAGAACATTTAGAACATTCAGAACATTTAGAACATTTAGAACACTCAGAACATCTAGAACACTCAGAACAATTAGAACATTTAGAACACTCAGAACACTCAGAACATTTAGAACACTCAGAACATTTAGAACACTCAGAACATTTAGAACACTCAGAACAATTAGAACATTTAGAACACTCAGAACATTTAGAACACTCAGAACAATTAGAACATTTAGAACACTCAGAACATTTAGAACACTCAGAACATTTAGAACACTCAGAACAATTAGAACATTTAGAACACTCAGAACAATTAGAACATTTAGAACACTCAGAACATTTAGAACACTCAGAACACTCAGAACATTTAGAACACTCAGAACAATTAGAACATTTAGAACACTCAGAACATTTAGAACACTCAGAACAATTAGAACATTTAGAACACTCAGAACATTTAGAACACTCAGAACATTTAGAACACTCAGAACAATTAGAACATTTAGAACACTCAGAACATTTAGAACACTCAGAACACTCAGAACATCTAGAACACTCAGAACAATTAGAACATTTAGAACACTCAGAACATTTAGAACACTCAGAACATTTAGAACACTCAGAACATTTAGAACACTCAGAACATTTAGAACATTTAGAACACTCAGAACATTTAGAACACTCAGAACACTCAGAATATTTAGAACACTCAGAACAATTAGAACATTTAGAACACTCAGAACATTTAGAACACTCAGAACATTTAGAACACTCAGAACATTTAGACCACTCAGAACAATTAGAACATTTAGAACACTCAGAACATTTAGAACACTCAGAACACTCAGAACATTTAGAACACTCAGAACAATTAGAACATTTAGAACACTCAGAAAATTTAGAACACTCAGAACATTTAGAACATTTAGAACACTCAGAACATTTAGAACACTCAGAACACTCAGAACATTTAGAACACTCAGAACATTTAGAACACTCAGAACACTCAGAACATTTAGAACACTCAGAACATTTAGAACACGCAGAACAATTAGAACATTTAGAACACTCAGAACATTTAGAACACTCAGAACACTCAGAACATTTAGAACACTCAGAACACTCAGAACATTTAGAACACTCAGAACATTTAGAACACTCAGAACAATTAGAACAATTAGAACACTCAGAACAATTAGAACACTCAGAACATGTAGAACACTCAGAACATTTAGAACACTCAGAACAATTAGAACATTTAGAACACTCAGAACATTTAGAACACTCAGAACAATTAGAACATTTAGAACACTCAGAACATTTAGAACACTCAGAACATTTAGAACACTCAGAACAATTAGAACATTTAGAACACTCAGAACAATTAGAACATTTAGAACACTCAGAACATTTAGAACACTCAGAACACTCAGAACATTTAGAACACTCAGAACAATTAGAACATTTAGAACACTCAGAACATTTAGAACACTCAGAACAATTAGAACATTTAGAACACTCAGAACATTTAGAACACTCAGAACATTTAGAACACTCAGAACAATTAGAACATTTAGAACACTCAGAACATTTAGAACACTCAGAACACTCAGAACATCTAGAACACTCAGAACAATTAGAACATTTAGAACACTCAGAACATTTAGAACACTCAGAACATTTAGAACACTCAGAACAATTAGAACATTTAGAACACTCAGAACATTTAGAACACTCAGAACACTCAGAACATTTAGAACACTCAGAACAATTAGAACATTTAGAACACTCAGAAAATTTAGAACACTCAGAACATTTAGAACATTTAGAACACTCAGAATATTTAGAACACTCAGAACAATTAGAACATTTAGAACACTCAGAACATTTAGAACACTCAGAACATTTAGAACACTCAGAACAATTAGAACATTTAGAACACTCAGAACATTTAGAACACTCAGAACACTCAGAACATTTAGAACACTCAGAACAATTAGAACATTTAGAACACTCAGAACATTTAGAGCAATCAGAACATTTAGAACACTCAGAACATTTAGAACATTTAGAACACTCAGAAATTTAGAACACTCAGAACACTCAGAACATTTAGAACACTCAGAACAATTAGAACATTTAGAACACTCAGAACATTTAGAACATTTAGAACACTCAGAACATTTAGAACACTCAGAACAATTAGAACATTTAGAACACTCGGAACATTTAGAACACTCAGAACACTCAGAACATTTAGAACACTCAGAACACTCAGAACATTTAGAACACTCAGAACATTTAGAACACTCAGAACATTTAGAACACTCAGAACACTCAGAACATTTAGAACACTCAGAACAATTAGAACATTTAGAACACTCAGAACATTTAGAACACTCAGAACATTTAGAACATTTAGAACAATTAGAACATTTAGAACATTTAGAACACTCAGAACATTTAGAACACTCAGAACATTTAGAACATTTAGAACACTCAGACCATTTAGAACACTCAGAACAATTAGAACATTTAGAACACTCGAACATTTAGAACACTCAGAACACTCAGAACATTTAGAACACTCAGAACACTCAGAACATTTAGAACACTCAGAACATTTAGAACACTCAGAACAATTAGAACAATTAGAACACTCAGAACAATTAGAACATTTAGAACATTTAGAACATTCAGAACATTTAGAACATTTAGAACACTCAGAACATCTAGAACACTCAGAACAATTAGAACATTTAGAACACTCAGAACACTCAGAACATTTAGAACACTCAGAACATTTAGAACACTCAGAACATTTAGAACACTCAGAACAATTAGAACATTTAGAACACTCAGAACATTTAGAACACTCAGAACAATTAGAACATTTAGAACACTCAGAACATTTAGAACACTCAGAACATTTAGAACACTCAGAACAATTAGAACATTTAGAACACTCAGAACAATTAGAACATTAGAACACTCAGAACATTTAGAACACTCAGAACATTTAGAACACTCAGAACATTTAGAACATTTAGAACATTTAGAACACTCAGAACATTTAGAACACTCAGAACACTCAGAATATTTAGAACACTCAGAACAATTAGAACATTTAGAACACTCAGAACATTTAGAACACTCAGAACAATTAGAACATTTAGAACACTCAGAACATTTAGAACACTCAGAACAATTAGAACGCTCAGAACACTCAGAACATTTAGAACATTTAGAACACTCAGAACATTTAGAACACTCAGAACAATTAGAACATTTAGAACACTCAGAACAATTAGAACACTCAGAACACTCAGAACATTTAGAACATTTAGAACACTCAGAACATTTAGAACACTCAGAACATTTAGAACACTCAGAACATTTAGAACACTCAGAACAATTAGAACATTTAGAACACTCAGAACATTTAGAACACTCAGAACACTCAGAACATTTAGAACACTCAGAACAATTAGAACATTTAGAACACTCAGAAAATTTAGAACACTCAGAACATTTAGAACATTTAGAACACTCAGAATATTTAGAACACTCAGAACAATTAGAACATTTAGAACACTCAGAACATTTAGAACACTCAGAACATTTAGAACACTCAGAACAATTAGAACATTTAGAACACTCAGAACATTTAGAACACTCAGAACACTCAGAACATTTAGAACACTCAGAACAATTAGAACATTTAGAACACTCAGAACATTTAGAGCAATCAGAACATTTAGAACACTCAGAACATTTAGAACATTTAGAACACTCAGAAATTTAGAACACTCAGAACACTCAGAACATTTAGAACACTCAGAACAATTAGAACATTTAGAACACTCAGAACATTTAGAACATTTAGAACACTCAGAACATTTAGAACACTCAGAACAATTAGAACATTTAGAACACTCGGAACATTTAGAACACTCAGAACACTCAGAACATTTAGAACACTCAGAACACTCAGAACATTTAGAACACTCAGAACATTTAGAACACTCAGAACATTTAGAACACTCAGAACACTCAGAACATTTAGAACACTCAGAACAATTAGAACATTTAGAACACTCAGAACATTTAGAACACTCAGAACATTTAGAACATTTAGAACAATTAGAACATTTAGAACATTTAGAACACTCAGAACATTTAGAACACTCAGAACATTTAGAACATTTAGAACACTCAGACCATTTAGAACACTCAGAACAATTAGAACATTTAGAACACTCGGAACATTTAGAACACTCAGAACACTCAGAACATTTAGAACACTCAGAACACTCAGAACATTTAGAACACTCAGAACATTTAGAACACTCAGAACAATTAGAACAATTAGAACACTCAGAACAATTAGAACATTTAGAACATTTAGAACATTCAGAACATTTAGAACATTTAGAACACTCAGAACATCTAGAACACTCAGAACAATTAGAACATTTAGAACACTCAGAACACTCAGAACATTTAGAACACTCAGAACATTTAGAACACTCAGAACATTTAGAACACTCAGAACAATTAGAACATTTAGAACACTCAGAACATTTAGAACACTCAGAACAATTAGAACATTTAGAACACTCAGAACATTAGAACACTCAGAACATTTAGAACACTCAGAACAATTAGAACATTTAGAACACTCAGAACAATTAGAACATTAGAACACTCAGAACATTTAGAACACTCAGAACATTTAGAACACTCAGAACATTTAGAACATTTAGAACATTTAGAACACTCAGAACATTTAGAACACTCAGAACACTCAGAATATTTAGAACACTCAGAACAATTAGAACATTTAGAACACTCAGAACATTTAGAACACTCAGAACAATTAGAACATTTAGAACACTCAGAACATTTAGAACACTCAGAACAATTAGAACGCTCAGAACACTCAAGAACATTTAGAACATTTAGAACACTCAGAACATTTAGAACACTCAGAACAATTAGAACATTTAGAACACTCAGAACAATTAGAACACTCAGAACACTCAGAACATTTAGAACATTTAGAACACTCAGAACATTTAGAACACTCAGAACATTTAGAACACTCAGAACATTTAGAACACTCAGAACAATTAGAACATTTAGAACACTCAGAACATTTAGAACACTCAGAACAATTAGAACATTTAGAACACTCAGAACATTTAGAACACTCAGAACATTTAGAACACTCAGAACAATTAGAACATTTAGAACACTCAGAACAATTAGAACATTTAGAACACTCAGAACATTTAGAACACTCAGAACAATTAGAACATTTAGAACACTCAGAAATTTAGAACACTCAGAACAATTAGAACATTTAGAACACTCAGAACATTTAGAACACTCAGAACATTTAGAACACTCAGAACATTTAGAACACTCAGAACACTCAGAACATTTAGAACACGCAGTACAATTAGAACATTTAGAACACTCAGAACAATTAGAAAACTCAGAACACTCAGAACATTTAGAACATTTAGAACAATTAGAACAATTAGAACAATTAGAACATTTAGAACACTCAGAACACTCAGAACATTTAGAACACTCAGAACATTTAGAACACTCAGAACAATTAGAATATTTAGAACACTCAGAACATTTAGAACACTCAGAACATTTAGAACACTCAGAACAATTAGAACATTTAGAACACTCAGAATATTTAGAACACTCAGAACATTTAGAACCCTCAGAACAATTAGAACATTTAGAACACTCAGAACATTTAGAACACTCAGAACACTCAGAACATTTCGAACACTCAGAACATTTCGAACACTCAGAACACTCAGAACATTTAGAACACTCAGAACAATTAGAACATTAGAACAATTAGAACATTTAGAACACTCAGAACATTTAGAACACTCAGAACACTCAGAACAATTAGAACATTTAGAACACTCAGAACATTTAGAACACTCAGAACATTTAGAACACTCAGAGCAATTAGAACATTTAGAAGACTCAGAACATTTAGAACACTCAGAACACTCAGAACATTTAGAACACTTAGAACAATTAGAACATTTAGAACACTCAGAACAATTAGAACACTCAGAACACTCAGAACATTTAGAACATTTAAAACACTCAGAACATTTAGAACATTTAGAACACTCAGAACATTTAGAACACTCAGAACATTTAGAACACTCAGAACAATTAGAACATTTAGAACACTCAGAACATTTAGAACACTCAGAACAATTAGAACATTTAGAACACTCAGAACATTTAGAACACTCAGAACATTTAGAACACTCAGAACATTTAGAACATTTAGAACACTCAGAACAATTAGAACACTCAGAACACTCAGAACATTTAGAACATTTAGAACACTCAGAACATTTAGAACATTTAGAACACTCAGAACATTTAGAACACTCAGAACATTTAGAACACTCAGAACAATTAGAACATTTAGAACACTCAGAACATTTAGAACACTCAGAACATTTAGAACACTCAGAACAATTAGAACATTTAGAACATTCAGAACATTTAGAACACTCAGAACACTCAGAACATTTCGAACACTCAGAACATTTAGAACACTCAGAACAATTAGAACATTTAGAACACTCAGAACATTTAGAACACTCAGAACAATTAGAACATTTAGAACATTCAGAACATTTAGAACACTCAGAACACTCAGAACATTTCGAACACTCAGAACATTTAGAACACTCAGAACAATTAGAACATTTAGAACACTCAGAACATTTAGAACACTCAGAACAATTAGAACATTTAGAACACTCAGAACATTTAGAACACTCAGAACATTTAGAACATTTAGAACACTCAGAACAATTAGAACACTCAGAACACTCAGAACATTTAGAACATTTAGAACACTCAGAACATTTAGAACATTTAGAACACTCAGAACATTTAGAACACTCAGAACATTTAGAACACTCAGAACAATTAGAACATTTAGAACACTCAGAACATTTAGAACACTCAGAACAATTAGAACATTTAGAACACTCAGAACATTTAGAACACTCAGAACATTTAGAACACTCAGAACATTTAGAACATTTAGAACACTCAGAACATTTAGAACACTCAGAACAATTAGAACACTCAGAACATTTAGAACATTTAGAACACTCAGAAAATTTAGAAAATTTAGAACAATTAGAACATTTAGAACACTCAGAACACTCAGAACATTTAGAACACTCAGAACAATTAGAACATTTAGAGCACTCAGAACACTCAGAACATTTAGAACACTCAGAACAATTAGAACATTTAGAACACTCAGAACATTTAGAACACTCAGAACATTTAGAACACTCAGAACATTTAGAACATTTAGAACATTTAGAACACTCAGAACATTTAGAACACTCAGAACACTCAGAATATTTAGAACACTCAGAACAATTAGAACATTTAGAACACTCAGAACATTTAGAACACTCAGAACAATTAGAACATTTAGAACACTCAGAACATTTAGAACACTCAGAACAATTAGAACGCTCAGAACACTCAGAACATTTAGAACATTTAGAACACTCAGAACATTTAGAACACTCAGAACAATTAGAACATTTAGAACACTCAGAACAATTAGAACACTCAGAACACTCAGAACACTCAGAACATTTAGAACATTTAGAACACTCAGAACATTTAGAACATTTAGAACACTCAGAACATTTAGAACACTCAGAACATTTAGAACACTCAGAACATTTAGAACACTCAGAACAATTAGAACATTTAGAACACTCAGAACATTTAGAACACTCAGAACAATTAGAACATTTAGAACACTCAGAACATTTAGAACACTCAGAACATTTAGAACACTCAGAACAATTAGAACATTTAGAACACTCAGAACAATTAGAACATTTAGAACACTCAGAACATTTAGAACACTCAGAACAATTAGAACATTTAGAACACTCAGAAAATGTAGAACACTCAGAACATTTAGAACACTCAGAACAATTAGAACATTTAGAACACTCAGAACATTTAGAACACTCAGAACACTCAGAACATTTAGAACACTCAGAACATTTAGAACACTCAGAACATTTAGAACACGCAGAACAATTAGAACATTTAGAAAACTCAGAACATTTAGAACACTCAGAACACTCAGAACATTTAGAACTTAGAACACTCAGAACATTTAGAACACTCAGAACACTCAGAACATTTAGAACACTCAGAACAATTAGAACATTAGAACACTCAGAACATTTAGAACACTCAGAACATTTAGAACATTTAGAACACTCAGAACATTTAGAACACTCAGAACATTTAGAACACTCAGAACATTAGAACATTTAGAACACTCAGAACATTTAGAACACTCAGAACAATTAGAACATTTAGAACACTCAGAACATTTAGAACACTCAGAACACTCAGAACATTTAGAACACTCAGAACACTCTAGAACATTTAGAACACTCAGAACATTTAGAACACTCAGAACATTTAGAACACTCAGAACACTTAGAACATTTAGAACACTCAGAACATTTAGAACACTTAGAACACTCAGAACATTTAGAACACTCAGAACAATTAGAACATTTAGAACACTCAGAACATTTAGAACAATTTAGAACACTCAGAACATTTAGAACACTCAGAACAATTAGAACATTTAGAACACTCAGAACATTTAGAACACTCAGAACAATTAGAACATTTAGAACACTCAGAACATTTAGAACACTCAACTCAGAACATTTAGAACACTCAGAACAATTAGAACATTTAGAACACTCAGAACAATTAGAACACTCAGAACAATTAGAACATTTAGAACACTCAGAACATTAGAACATTTAGAACAACTTCAGAACATTAGAACATTTAGAACACTCAGAACATTTAGAACACTCAGAACAATTAGAACATTTAGAACACTCAGAACACTCAGAACATTTAGAACACTCAGAACATTTAGAACACTCAGAACATTTAGAACACTCAGAACAATTAGAACATTAGAACACTCAGAACATTTAGAACACTCAGAACATTTAGAACATTTAGAACACTCAGAACATTTAGAACACTCAGAACAATTAGAACACTCAGAACATTAGAACATTTAGAACACTCAGAACAATTAGAACATCTAGAACACTCAGAACATTTAGAACACTCAGAACACTTAGAACATTTAGAACACTCAGAATTAGAACATTTAGAACACTCAGAACATTTAGAACACTCAGAACAATTAGAACATTTAGAACACTCAGAACATTTAGAACACTCAGAACATTTAGAACACTCAGAACAATTAGAACATTAGAACACTCAGAACATTTAGAACACTCAGAACACTCAGAACATTTAGAACACTCAGAACAATTAGAACATTTAGAACACTCAGAACATTTAGAACACTCAGAACATTTAGAACACTCAGAACATTTAGAACACTCAGAACAATTAGAACATTTAGAACACTCAGAACATTTAGAACACTCAGAACAATTAGAACATTTAGAACACTCAGAACAATTAGAACATTTAGAACACTCAGAACATTTAGAACACTCAGAACATTTAGAACACTCAGAACAATTAGAACACTAGAACACTCAGAACATTTAGAACACTCAGAACATTTAGAACACTCAGAACACTCAGAACATTAGAACACTCAGAACATTAGAACACTTAGAACACTCAGAACATTTAGAACACTCAGAACAATTAGAACATTTAGAACACTCAGAACATTTAGAACACTCAGAACACTCAGAACATTTAGAACACTCAGAACATTTAGAACACTCAGAACACTCAGAACATTTAGAACACTCAGAACATTTAGAACACTCAGAACAATTAGAACATTTAGAACACTCAGAACATTTAGAACACTCAGAACACTCAGAACATTTAGAACACTCAGAACATTTAGAACACTCAGAACATTTAGAACACTCAGAACATTTAGAACACTCAGAACAATTAGAACAATTAGAACACTCAGAACATTTAGAACACTCAGAACATTAGAACATTTAGAACACTCAGAACATTTAGAACACTCAGAACATTTAGAACACTCAGAACAATTAGAACATTTAGAACACTCAGAACAATAGAACATTAGAACACTCAGAACATTTAGAACACTCAGAACACTCAGAACATTTAGAACACTCAGAACATTTAGAACATTAGAACACTCAGAACATTTAGAACACTCAGAACAATTAGAACATTTAGAACACTCAGAACATTTAGAACACTCAGAACATTAGAACACTCAGAACATTAGAACATTTAGAACACTCAGAACATTAGAACACTTAGAACACTCAGAACATTTAGAACACTCAGAACATTTAGAACATTTAGAACACTCAGAACATTTAGAACACTCAGAACATTTAGAACACTCAGAACAATTAGAACATTTAGAACACTCAGAACATTTAGAACACTCAGAACAATTAGAACATTTAGAACACTCAGAACAATTAGAACATTTAGAACACTCAGAACATTTAGAACACTCAGAACAATTAGAACATTTAGAACACTCAGAACATTTAGAACACTCAGAACAATTAGAACATTTAGAACACTCAGAACATTTAGAACACTCAGAACATTTAGAACACTCAGAACAATTAGAACATTTAGAACACTCAGAACATTTAGAACACTCAGAACACTCAGAACATTTAGAACACTCAGAACAATTAGAACATTTAGAACACTCAGAACATTTAGAACACTCAGAACATTTAGAACACTCAGAACACTCAGAACATTTAGAACACTCAGAACATTTAGAACACTAGAACACTCAGAACATTTAGAACACTCAGAACAATTAGAACATTTAGAACACTCAGAACAATTAGAACATTTAGAACACTCAGAACATTTAGAACACTCAGAACAATTAGAACATTTAGAACACTCAGAACATTTAGAACACTCAGAACATCAGAACATTTAGAACACTCAGAACACTAGAACATTAGAACACTCAGAACATTTAGAACACTCAGAACATTTAGAACACTCAGAACACTCAGAACATTTAGAACACTCAGAACAATTAGAACATTTAGAACACTCAGAACATTTAGAACACTCAGAACAATTAGAACATTTAGAACACTCAGAACATTTAGAACATTTAGAACACTCAGAACATTTAGAACACTCAGAACATTTAGAACATTTAGAACACTCAGAACATTTAGAACACTCAGAACAATTAGAACATTTAGAACACTCAGAACATTTAGAACACTCAGAACACTCAGAACATTTAGAACACTCAGAACAATTAGAACATTTAGAACACTCAGAACATTTAGAACACTCAGAACAATTAGAACATTAGAACACTCAGAACATTTAGAACACTCAGAACATTTAGAACACTCAGAACAATTAGAACATTTAGAACACTCAGAACATTTAGAACACTCAGAACACTCAGAACATTTAGAACACTCAGAACAATTAGAACATTTAGAACACTCAGAACATTTAGAACACTCAGAACATTTAGAACACTCAGAACAATTAGAACATTTAGAACACTCAGAACATTTAGAACACTCAGAACACTCAGAACATTTAGAAAACACTCAGAACATTTAGAACACTCAGAACATTTAGAACACTCAGAACAATTAGAACATTTAGAACACTCAGAACAATTAGAACATTAGAACACTCAGAACATTTAGAACACTCAGAACATTTAGAACACTCAGAACATTTAGAACATTAGACTAACACTCAGAACATTTAGAACACTCAGAACACTCAGAACATTTAGAACACTCAGACAATTAGAACATTTAGAACACTCAGAACATTTAGAACACTCAGAACAATTAGAACATTTAGAACACTCAGAACATTTAGAACACTCAGAACAATTAGAACATAGAACACTCAGAACATTTAGAACATTTAGAACACTCAGAACATTTAGAACACTCAGAACAATTAGAACATTTAGAACACTCAGAACATTTAGAACACTCAGAACACTCAGAACATTTAGAACATTTAGAACACTCAGAACATTTAGAACACTCAGAACATTTAGAACACTCAGAACATTTAGAACACTCAGAACAATTAGAACATTTAGAACACTCAGAACATTTAGAACACTCAGAACACTCAGAACATTTAGAACACTCAGAACAATTAGAACATTTAGAACACTCAGAACATTTAGAACACTCAGAACAATTAGAACATTAGAACACTCAGAACATTTAGAACACTCAGAACAATTAGAACATTTAGAACACTCAGAACATTTAGAACACTCAGAACATTTAGAACACTCAGAACAATTAGAACATTTAGAACACTCAGAACATTTAGAACACTCAGAACACTCAGAACAATTTAGAACACTCAGAACAATTAGAACATTTAGAACACTCAGAACATTTAGAACACTCAGAACATTTAGAACACTCAGAACAATTAGAACATTTAGAACACTCAGAACATTTAGAACACTCAGAACACTCAGAACATTTAGAACACTCAGAACAATTAGAACATTTAGAACACTCAGAACATTTAGAACATTTAGAACACTCAGAACATTTAGAACACTCAGAACAATTAGAACATTTAGAACACTCAGAACATTTAGAACACTCAGAACACTCAGAACATTTAGAACACTCAGAACACTCAGAACATTTAGAACACTCAGAACATTTAGAACACTCAGAACATTTAGAACACTCAGAACACTCAGAACATTTAGAACACTCAGAACAATTAGAACATTTAGAACACTCAGAACATTTAGAACACTCAGAACATTTAGAACATTTAGAACACTCAGAACATTTAGAACATTTAGAACACTCAGAACATTTAGAACACTCAGAACATTTAGAACATTTAGAACACTCAGACCATTAGAACACTCAGAACAATTAGAACATTTAGAACACTCAGAACATTTAGAACACTCAGAACACTCAGAACATTTAGAACACTCAGAACACTCAGAACATTTAGAACACTCAGAACATTTAGAACACTCAGAACAATTAGAACAATTAGAACACTCAGAACAATTAGACATTAGAACATTTAGAACACTCAGAACATTTAGAACATTTAGAACACTCAGAACATCTAGAACACTCAGAACAATTAGAACATTTAGAACACTCAGAACACTCAGAACATTTAGAACACTCAGAACATTTAGAACACTCAGAACATTTAGAACACTCAGAACAATTAGAACATTAGAACACTCAGAACATTTAGAACACTCAGAACATTAACATTAGAACACTCAGAACATTTAGAACACTCAGAACATTTAGAACACTCAGAACAATTAGAACATTTAGAACACTCAGAACAATTAGAACATTAGAACACTCAGAACATTTAGAACACTCAGAACATTTAGAACACTCAGAACATTTAGAACATTAGAACATTAGAACACTCAGAACATTTAGAACACTCAGAACACTCAGAATATTTAGAACACTCAGAACAATTAGAACATTTAGAACACTCAGAACATTTAGAACACTCAGAACAATTAGAACATTTAGAACACTCAGAACATTTAGAACACTCAGAACAATTAGAACGCTCAGAACACTCAGAACATTTAGAACATTAGAACACTCAGAACATTTAGAACACTCAGAACAATTAGAACATTAGAACACTCAGAACAATTAGAACACTCAGAACACTCAGAACATTTAGAACATTTAGAACACTCAGAACATTTAGAACACTCAGAACATTTAGAACACTCAGAACATTTAGAACACTCAGAACAATTAGAACATTTAGAACACTCAGAACATTTAGAACACTCAGAACAATTAGAACATTTAGAACACTCAGAACATTTAGAACACTCAGAACATTTAGAACACTCAGAACAATTAGAACATTTAGAACACTCAGAACAATTAGAACATTTAGAACACTCAGAACATTTAGAACACTCAGAACAATTAGAACATTTAGAACACTCAGAACATTTAGAACACTCAGAACAATTAGAACATTTAGAACACTCAGAACATTTAGAACACTCAGAACATTTAGAACACTCAGAACATTTAGAACACTCAGAACACTCAGAACATTTAGAACACGCAGTACAATTAGAACATTTAGAACACTCAGAACAATTAGAAAACTCAGAACACTCAGAACATTTAGAACATGTAGAACAATTAGAACAATTAGAACAATTAGAACATTTAGAACACTCAGAACACTCAGAACATTTAGAACACTCAGAACATTTAGAACACTCAGAACAATTAGAATATTTAGAACACTCAGAACATTTAGAACACTCAGAACATTTAGAACACTCAGAACAATTAGAACATTTAGAACACTCAGAATATTTAGAACACTCAGAACATTTAGAACACTCAGAACAATTAGAACATTTAGAACACTCAGAACATTTAGAACACTCAGAACACTCAGAACATTTCGAACACTCAGAACATTTCGAACACTCAGAACACTCAGAACATTTAGAACACTCAGAACAATTAGAACATTTAGAACAATTAGAACATTTAGAACACTCAGAACATTTAGAACACTCAGAACACTCAGAACAATTAGAACATTTAGAACACTCAGAACATTTAGAACACTCAGAACATTTAGAACACTCAGAGCAATTAGAACATTTAGAAGACTCAGAACATTTAGAACACTCAGAACACTCAGAACATTTAGAACACTTAGAACAATTAGAACATTTAGAACACTCAGAACAATTAGAACACTCAGAACACTCAGAACATTTAGAACATTTAAAACACTCAGAACATTTAGAACATTTAGAACACTCAGAACATTTAGAACACTCAGAACATTTAGAACACTCAGAACAATTAGAACATTTAGAACACTCAGAACATTTAGAACACTCAGAACAATTAGAACATTTAGAACACTCAGAACATTTAGAACACTCAGAACATTTAGAACACTCAGAACATTAGAACATTTAGAACACTCAGAACAATTAGAACACTCAGAACACTCAGAACATTTAGAACATTTAGAACACTCAGAACATTTAGAACATTTAGAACACTCAGAACATTTAGAACACTCAGAACATTTAGAACACTCAGAACAATTAGAACATTTAGAACACTCAGAACATTTAGAACACTCAGAACATTTAGAACACTCAGAACAATTAGAACATTTAGAACATTCAGAACATTTAGAACACTCAGAACACTCAGAACATTTAGAACACTCAGAACATTTAGAACACTCAGAACAATTAGAACATTTAGAACACTCAGAACATTTAGAACACTCAGAACAATTAGAACATTTAGAACACTCAGAACATTTAGAACACTCAGAACACTCAGAACATTTAGAACACTCAGAACATTTAGAACACTCAGAACAATTAGAACATTTAGAACACTCAGAACATTTAGAACACTCAGAACAATTAGAACATTTAGAACACTCAGAACATTTAGAACACTCAGAACAATTAGAACATTTAGAACACTCAGAACAATTAGAACACTCAGAACACTCAGAACATTTAGAACATTTAGAACACTCAGAACATTTAGAACATTTAGAACACTCAGAACATTTAGAACACTCAGAACATTTAGAACACTCAGAACAATTAGAACATTTAGAACACTCAGAACATTTAGAACACTCAGAACAATTAGAACATTTAGAACACTCAGAACATTTAGAACACTCAGAACATTTAGAACACTCAGAACATTTAGAACATTTAGAACACTCAGAACATTTAGAACACTCAGAACAATTAGAACACTCAGAACATTTAGAACATTTAGAACACTCAGAACATTTAGAACATTTAGAACAATTAGAACATTTAGAACACTCAGAACACTCAGAACATTTAGAACACTCAGAACAATTAGAACATTTAAGAGAACACTCAGAACATTTAGAACACTCAGAACATTTAGAACACTTAGAACACTCAGAACATTTAGAACACTCAGAACAATTAGAACACTCAGAACATTCAGAACATTTAGAACATTTAGAACACTCAGAACATTTAGAACACTCAGAACACTCAGAACATTTAGAACACTCAGAACAATTAGAACATTTAGAACACTCAGAACATTTAGAACACTCAGAACAATTAGAACATTTAGAACACTCAGAACATTTAGAACACTCAGAACAATTAGAACTCTCAGAACACTCAGAACATTTAGAACATTAGAACACTCAGAACATTTAGAACACTCAGAACATTTAGAACACTTAGAACACTCAGAACATTTAGAACACTCAGAACACTCAGAACACTCAGAACATTTAGAACATTTAGAACACTCAGAACATTTAGAACATTTAGAACACTCAGAACATTTAGAACACTCAGAACATTTAGAACACTCAGAACATTTAGAACACTCAGAACAATTAGAACATTTAGAACACTCAGAACATTTAGAACACTCAGAACAATTAGAACATTTAGAACACTCAGAACATTTAGAACACTCAGAACATTTAGAACACTCAGAACAATTAGAACATTTAGAACACTCAGAACAATTAGAACATTTAGAACACTCAGAACATTTAGAACACTCAGAACAATTAGAACATTTAGAACACTCAGAACATTTAGAACACTCAGAACAATTAGAACATTTAGAACACTCAGAACATTTAGAACACTCAGAACATTTAGAACACTCAGAACATTTAGAACACTCAGAACACTCAGAACATTTAGAACACGCAGAACAATTAGAACATTTAGAACACTCAGAACAATTAGAAAACTCAGAACACTCAGAACATTTAGAACATGTAGAACAATTAGAACAATTAGAACAATTAGAACATTTAGAACACTCAGAACACTCAGAACATTTAGAACACTCAGAACATTTAGAACACTCAGAACAATTAGAATATTTAGAACACTCAGAACATTTAGAACACTCAGAACATTTAGAACACTCAGAACAATCAGAACATTTAGAACACTCAGAATATTTAGAACACTCAGAACATTTAGAACACTCAGAACAATTAGAACATTTAGAACACTCAGAACATTTAGAACACTCAGAACACTCAGAACATTTCGAACACTAAGAACATTTCGAACACTCAGAACACTCAGAACATTTAGAACACTCAGAACAATTAGAACATTTAGAACAATTAGAACATTTAGAACACTCAGAACATTTAGAACACTCAGAACAATTAGAACATTTAGAACACTCAGAACATTTAGAACACTCAGAACATTTAGAACACTCAGAGCAATTAGAACATTTAGAAGACTCAGAACATTTAGAACACTCAGAACACTCAGAACATTTAGAACACTTAGAACAATTAGAACATTTAGAACACTCAGAACAATTAGAACACTCAGAACACTCAGACATTAGAACATTTAAACACTCAGAACATTTAGAACATTTAGAACACTCAGAACATTTAGAACACTCAGAACATTTAGAACACTCAGAACAATTAGAACATTTAGAACACTCAGAACATTTAGAACACTCAGAACAATTAGAACATTTAGAACACTCAGAACATTTAGAACACTCAGAACATTTAGAACACTCAGAACATTTAGAACATTTAGAACACTCAGAACATTAGAACACTCAGAACACTCAGAACATTAGAACATTTAGAACACTCAGAACAATTAGAACATTTAGAACACTCAGAACATTTAGAACACTCAGAACATTTAGAACACTCAGAACAATTAGAACATTTAGAACACTCAGAACATTTAGAACACTCAGAAAATTAGAATATTTAGAACACTCAGAACATTTAGAACACTCAGAACATTAGAACACTCAGAACAATTAGAACATTTAGAACACTCAGAACATTTAGAACACTCAGAACACTCAGAACATTTCGAACACTCAGAACATTTCGAACACTTAGAACACTCAGAACATTTAGAACACTCAGAACAATTAGAACATTTAGAACACTCAGAACATTTAGAACACTCAGAACAATTAGAACATTTAGAACACTCAGAACATTTAGAACACTCAGAACATTTAGAACACTCAGAACAATTAGAACATTTAGAACACTCAGAACACTCAGAACATTTAGAACACTCAGAACAATTAGAACATTTAGAACACTCAGAACAATTAGAACACTCAGAACACTCAGAACATTTAGAACATTTAGAACACTCAGAACATTTAGAACATTTAGAACACTCAGAACATTTAGAACACTCAGAACATTTAGAACACTCAGAACAATTAGAACATTTAGAACACTCAGAACATTTAGAACACTCAGAACAATTAGAACATTTAGAACACTCAGAACATTTAGAACACTCAGAACATTTAGAACACTCAGAACATTTAGAACATTTAGAACACTCAGAACATTTAGAACACTCAGAACAATTAGAACACTCAGAACATTTAGAACATTTAGAACACTCAGAACATTTAGAACATTTAGAACAATTAGAACATTTAGAACACTCAGAACACTCAGAACATTTAGAACACTCAGAACAATTAGAACATTTAGAACACTCAGAACATTTAGAACACTCAGAACATTTAGAACACTCAGAACATTTAGAACATTTAGAACACTCAGAACAATTAGAACACTCAGAACACTCAGAACATTTAGACATTTAGAACACTCAGAACATTTAGAACATTTAGAACACTCAGAACATTTAGAACACTCAGAACATTTAGAACACTCAAAACAATTAGAACATTTAGAACACTCAGAAAAATTAGAATATTTAGAACACTCAGAACATTTAGAACACTCAGAACAATTAGAACATTTAGAACACTCAGAACATTTAGAACACTCAGAACACTCAGAACATTTCGAACACTCAGAACATTTCGAACACTTAGAACACTCAGAACATTTAGAACACTCAGAACAATTAGAGAACACTCAGAACATTTAGAACACTCAGAACAATTAGAACATTTAGAACACTCAGAACATTTAGAACACTCAGAACATTTAGAACACTCAGAACAATTAGAACATTTAGAACACTCAGAACACTCAGAACATTTAGAACACTCAGAACAATTAGAACATTTAGAACACTCAGAACAATTAGAACACTCAGAACACTCAGAACATTAGAACATTTAGAACATTTAGAACACTCAGAACATTTAGAACATTTAGAACACTCAGAACATTTAGAACACTCAGAACATTTAGAACACTCAGAACAATTAGAACATTTAGAACACTCAGAACATTTAGAACACTCAGAACAATTAGAACATTTAGAACACTCAGAACATTTAGAACACTCAGAACATTTAGAACACTCAGAACATTTAGAACATTTAGAACACTCAGAACATTTAGAACACTCAGAACAATTAGAACACTCAGAACATTTAGAACACTCAGAACATTTAGAACACTCAGAACAATTAGAACATTTAGAACACTCAGAACATTTAGAACACTCAGAACAATTAGAACATTTAGAACACTCAGAACATTTAGAACACTCAGAACATTTAGAACACTCAGAACAATTAGAACATTTAGAACACTCAGAACAATTAGAACATTTAGAACACTCAGAACATTTAGAACACTCAGAACACTCAGAACATTTAGAACACTCAGAACAATTAGAATATTTAGAACACTCAGAACATTTAGAACACTCAGAACAATTAGAACATTTAGAACACTCAGAACATTTAGAACACTCAGAACATTTAGAACACTCAGAACAATTAGAACATTTAGAACACTCAGAACATTTAGAACACTCAGAACACTCAGAACATCTAGAACACTCAGAACAATTAGAACATTTAGAACACTCAGAACATTTAGAACACTCAGAACATTTAGAACACTCAGAACATTTAGAACACTCAGAACATTTAGAACACTCAGAACAATTAGAACATTTAGAACACTCAGAACATTTAGAACACTCAGAACACTCAGAACATTTAGAACACTCAGAACAATTAGAACATTTAGAACACTCAGAAAATTTAGAACACTCAGAACATTTAGAACACTCAGAACAATTAGAACATTTAGAACACTCAGAACATTTAGAACACTCAGAACATTTAGAACACTCAGAACATTTAGAACACTCAGAACACTCAGAACATTTAGAACACTCAGAACATTTAGAACACTCAGAACACTCAGAACATTTAGAACACTCAGAACATTTAGAACATTTAGAACACTCAGAACATTTAGAACACTCAGAATATTTAGAACACTCAGAACAATTAGAATATTTAGAACACTCAGAACATTTAGAACACTCAGAACATTTAGAACACTCAGAACAATTAGAACATTTAGAACACTCAAAATATTTAGAACACTCAGAACATTTAGAACACTCAGAACAATTAGAACATTTAGAACACTCAGAACATTTAGAACACTCAGAACAATTAGAACATTTAGAACACTCAGAACATTTCGAACACTCAGAACATTTCGAACACTCAGAACACTCAGAACATTTAGAACACTCAGAACAATTAGAACATTTAGAACACTCAGAACATTTAGAACACTCAGAACAATTAGAACATTTAGAACACTCAGAACATTTAGAACACTCAGAACATTTAGAACACTCAGAACAATTAGAACATTTAGAACACTCAGAACATTTAGAACACTCAGAACATTTAGAACACTCAGAACAATTAGAACATTTAGAACACTCAGAACATTTAGAACACTCAGAATACTCAGAACATCTAGAACACTCAGAACAATTAGAACATTTAGAACACTCAGAACATTTAGAACACTCAGAACATTTAGAACACTCAGAACATTTAGAACACTCAGAACATTTAGAACATTTAGAACACTCAGAACATTTAGAACACTCGGAATATTTAGAACACTCAGAACAATTAGAACATTTAGAACACTCAGAACATTTAGAACACTCAGAACATTTAGAACACTCAGAACATTTAGAACATTTAGAACACTCAGAACATTTAGAACACTCAGAACACTCAGAACATTTAGAACACTCAGAACAATTAGAACATTTAGAACACTCAGAACAATTAGAACACTCAGAACAATTAGAACATTTAGAACACTCAGAACATTTAGGACACTCAGAACATTTAGAACACTCAGAACAATTAGAACATTTAGAACACTCAGAACATTTAGAACACCCAAAACAATTAGAACATTTACAACACTCAGAACATTTAGAACACTCAGAACATTTAGAACTCTAAACATTTAGAACATTTAGAACACTCAGAACATTTAGAACACTCAAAACAATTAGAACATTTAGAACACTCAGAACAATTAGAACATTTAGAACACTCAGAACAATTAGAACACTCAGAACACTCAGAACATTTAGAACATTTAGAACACTCAGAACATTTAGAACATTTAGAACTCTCAGAACATTTAGAACACTCAGAACAATTAGAACATTTAGAACACTCAGAACATTTAGAACACTCAGAACATTTAGAACACTCAGAACAATTAGAACATTTAGAACACTCAGAACATTTAGAACACTCAGAACACTCAGAACATTTAGAACACTCAGAACATTTAGAACACTCAGAACAATTAGAACATTTAGAACACTCAGAACATTTAGAACACTCAGAACACTCAGAACATTTAGAACACTCAGAACACTCAGAACATCTAGAACACTCAGAACAATTAGAACATTTAGAACACTCAGAACATTTAGAACACTCAGAACATTTAGAACACTCAGAACATTTAGAACACTCAGAACATTTAGAACATTTAGAACACTCAGAACATTTAGAACACTCAGAACATTTAGAACACTCAGAACAATTAGAACATTTAGAACACTCAGAATATTTAGAACACTCAGAACATTTAGAACACTCAGAACAATTAGAACATTTAGAACACTCAGAATATTTAGAACACTCAGAACACTCAGAACATTTCGAACACTCAGAACATTTCGAACACTCAGAACACTCAGAACATTTAGAACACTCAGAACAATTAGAACATTTAGAACACTCAGAACATTTAGAACACTCAGAACAATTAGAACATTTAGAACACTCAGAACATTTAGAACACTCAGAACATTTAGAACACTCAGAACAATTAGAACATTTAGAACACTCAGAACATTTAGAACACTCAGAACACTCAGAACATTTAGAACACTCAGAACATTTAGAACACTCAGAACAATTAGAACATTTAGAACACTCAGAACATTTAGAACACTCAGAACACTCAGAACATTTAGAACACTCAGAACACTCAGAACATCTAGAACACTCAGAACAATTAGAACATTTAGAACACTCAGAACATTTAGAACACTCAGAACATTTAGAACACTCAGAACATTTAGAACACTCAGAGCAATTAGAATATTTAGAACACTCAGAACATTTAGAACACTCAGAACATTTAGAACACTCAGAACAATTAGAACATTTAGAACACTCAGAATATTTAGAACACTCAGAACATTTAGAACACTCAGAACAATTAGAACATTTAGAACACTCAGAATATTTAGAACACTCAGAACACTCAGAACATTTCGAACACTCAGAACATTTCGAACACTCAGAACACTCAGAACATTTAGAACACTCAGAACAATTAGAACATTTAGAACACTCAGAACATTTAGAACACTCAGAACAATTAGAACATTTAGAACACTCAGAACATTTAGAACACTCAGAACATTTAGAACACTCAGAACAATTAGAACATTTAGAACTCTCAGAACATTTAGAACACTCAGAACAATTAGAACATTTAGAACACTCAGAACATTTAGAACACTCAGAACATTTAGAACACTCAGAACAATTAGAACATTTAGAACACTCAGAACATTTAGAACACTCAGAACACTCAGAACATTTAGAACACTCAGAACATTTAGAACACTCAGAACAATTAGAACATTTAGAACACTCAGAACATTTAGAACACTCAGAACACTCAGAACATTTAGAACACTCAGAACACTCAGAACATCTAGAACACTCAGAACAATTAGAACATTTAGAACACTCAGAACATTTAGAACACTCAGAACATTTAGAACACTCAGAACATTTAGAACACTCAGAACATTTAGAACATTTAGAACACTCAGAACATTTAGAACACTCAGAACATTTAGAACACTCAGAACAATTAGAACATTTAGAACACTCAGAATATTTAGAACACTCAGAACATTTAGAACACTCAGAACAATTATAACATTTAGAACACTCAGAATATTTAGAACACTCAGAACACTCAGAACATTTCGAACACTCAGAACATTTCGAACACTCAGAACACTCAGAACATTTAGAACACTCAGAACAATTAGAACATTTAGAACACTCAGAACATTTAGAACACTCAGAACAATTAGAACATTTAGAACACTCAGAACATTTAGAACACTCAGAACATTTAGAACACTCAGAACAATTAGAACATTTAGAACACTCAGAACATTTAGAACACTCAGAACACTCAGAACATTTAGAACACTCAGAACATTTAGAACACTCAGAACAATTAGAACATTTAGAACACTCAGAACATTTAGAACACTCAGAACACTCAGAACATTTAGAACACTCAGAACACTCAGAACATCTAGAACACTCAGAACAATTAGAACATTTAGAACACTCAGAACATTTAGAACACTCAGAACATTTAGAACACTCAGAACATTTAGAACACTCAGAGCAATTAGAATATTTAGAACACTCAGAACATTTAGAACACTCAGAACATTTAGAACACTCAGAACAATTAGAACATTTAGAACACTCAGAATATTTAGAACACTCAGAACATTTAGAACACTCAGAACAATTAGAACATTTAGAACACTCAGAATATTTAGAACACTCAGAACACTCAGAACATTTCGAACACTCAGAACATTTCGAACACTCAGAACACTCAGAACATTTAGAACACTCAGAACAATTAGAACATTTAGAACACTCAGAACATTTAGAACACTCAGAACAATTAGAACATTTAGAACACTCAGAACATTTAGAACACTCAGAACATTTAGAACACTCAGAACAATTAGAACATTTAGAACACTCAGAACATTTAGAACACTCAGAACACTCAGAACATCTAGAACACTCAGAACAATTAGAACATTTAGAACACTCAGAACATTTAGAACACTCAGAACATTTAGAACACTCAGAACATTTAGAACACTCAGAACATTTAGAACATTTAGAACACTCAGAACATTTAGAACACTCGGAATATTTAGAACACTCAGAACAATTAGAACATTTAGAACACTCAGAACATTTAGAACACTCAGAACATTTAGAACACTCAGAACATTTAGAACATTTAGAACACTCAGAACATTTAGAACACTCAGAACACTCAGAACATTTAGAACACTCAGAACAATTAGAACATTTAGAACACTCAGAACAATTAGAACACTCAGAACAATTAGAACATTTAGAACACTCAGAACATTTAGGACACTCAGAACATTTAGAACACTCAGAACAATTAGAACATTTAGAACACTCAGAACATTTAGAACACCCAAAACAATTAGAACATTTACAACACTCAGAACATTTAGAACACTCAGAACATTTAGAACTCTAAACATTTAGAACATTTAGAACACTCAGAACATTTAGAACACTCAAAACAATTAGAACATTTAGAACACTCAGAACAATTAGAACATTTAGAACACTCAGAACAATTAGAACACTCAGAACACTCAGAACATTTAGAACATTTAGAACACTCAGAACATTTAGAACATTTAGAACACTCAGAACATTTAGAACACTCAGAACATTTAGAACACTCAGAACATTTAGAACATTTAGAACACTCAGAACATTTAGAACACTCAGAACACTCAGAACATTTAGAACAATTAGAACATTTAGAACACTCAGAACAATTAGAACACTCAGAACACTCAGAACATTTAGAACATTTAGAACACTCGAAACATTTAGAACATTTAGAACATTTAGAACACTCAGAACAATTAGAACATTTAGAACACTCAGAACAATTAGAACATTTAGAACACTCAGAACATTTAGAACACTCAGAACACTCAGAACATTTAGAACACTCAGAACATTTAGAACACTCAGAACAATTAGAACATTTAGAACACTCAGAACATTTAGAACACTCAGAACACTCAGAACATTTAGAACACTCAGAACTATCAGAACATCTAGAACACTCAGAACAATTAGAACATTTAGAACACTCAGAACATTTAGAACACTCAGAACATTTAGAACACTCAGAACATTTAGAACACTCAGAACATTTAGAACATTTAGAACACTCAGAACATTTAGAACACTCAGAACATTTTGAACATTTAGAACACTCAGAACAATTAGAACACTCGGAACATTTAGAACACTCAGAACAATTAGAACATTTAGAACACTCAGAACATTTAGAACACTCAGAACATTTAGAACACTCAGAACAATTAGAACATTTAGAACACTCAGAACATTTAGAACACTCAGAACACTCAGAACATGTAGAACACTCAGAACAATTAGAACATTTAGAACACTCAGAACATTTAGAACACTCAGAACATTTAGAACATTTAGAACTCTCAGAACATTTAGAACACTCAGAACAATTAGAACATTTAGAACACTCAGAACATTTAGAACACTCAGAACATTTAGAACACTCAGAACAATTAGAACATTTAGAACACTCAGAACATTTAGAACACTCAGAACACTCAGAACATTTAGAACACTCAGAACATTTAGAACACTCAGAACAATTAGAACATTTAGAACACTCAGAACATTTAGAACACTCAGAACACTCAGAACATTTAGAACACTCAGAACACTCAGAACATCTAGAACACTCAGAACAATTAGAACATTTAGAACACTCAGAACATTTAGAACACTCAGAACATTTAGAACACTCAGAACATTTAGAACACTCAGAACATTTAGAACATTTAGAACACTCAGAACATTTAGAACACTCAGAACACTCAGAATATTTAGAACACTCAGAACAATTAGAACATTTAGAACACTCGGAACATTTAGAACACTCAGAACAATTAGAACATTTAGAACACTCAGAACATTTAGAACACTCAGAACATTTAGAACACTCAGAACAATTAGAACATTTAGAACACTCAGAACATTTAGAACACTCAGAACAATTAGAACATTTAGAACACTCAGAACATTTAGAACACTCAGAACACTCAGAACATTTAGAACACTCAGAACACTCAGAACATCTAGAACACTCAGAACAATTAGAACATTTAGAACACTCAGAACATTTAGAACACTCAGAACATTTAGAACACTCAGAACATTTAGAACACTCAGAACATTTAGAACATTTAGAACACTCAGAACATTTAGAACACTCAGAACACTCAGAACATTTAGAACACTCAGAACATTTAGAACATTTAGAACACTCAGAACATTTAGAACACTCAGAACATTTAGAACACTCAGAACAATTAGAATATTTAGAACACTCAGAACATTTAGAACACTCAGAACATTTAGAACACTCAGAACAATTAGAACATTTAGAACACTCAGAATATTTAGAACACTCAGAACATTTAGAACACTCAGAACAATTAGAACATTTAGAACACTCAGAATATTTAGAACACTCAGAACACTCAGAACATTTCGAACACTCAGAACATTTCGAACACTCAGAACACTCAGAACATTTAGAACACTCAGAACAATTAGAACATTTAGAACACTCAGAACATTTAGAACACTCAGAACAATTAGAACATTTAGAACACTCAGAACATTTAGAACACTCAGAACAATTAGAACATTTAGAACACTCAGAACATTTAGAACACTCAGAACACTCAGAACATCTAGAACACTCAGAACAATTAGAACATTTAGAACACTCAGAACATTTAGAACACTCAGAACATTTAGAACACTCAGAACATTTAGAACACTCAGAACATTTAGAACATTTAGAACACTCAGAACATTTAGAACACTCGGAATATTTAGAACACTCAGAACAATTAGAACATTTAGAACACTCAGAACATTTAGAACACTCAGAACATTTAGAACACTCAGAACATTTAGAACATTTAGAACACTCAGAACATTTAGAACACTCAGAACACTCAGAACATTTAGAACACTCAGAACAATTAGAACATTTAGAACACTCAGAACAATTAGAACACTCAGAATAATTAGAACATTTAGAACACTCAGAACATTTAGGACACTCAGAACATTTAGAACACTCAGAACAATTAGAACATTTAGAACACTCAGAACATTTAGAACACCCAAAACAATTAGAACATTTACAACACTCAGAACATTTAGAACACTCAGAACATTTAGAACTCTAAACATTTAGAACATTTAGAACACTCAGAACATTTAGAACACTCAAAACAATTAGAACATTTAGAACACTCAGAACAATTAGAACATTTAGAACACTCAGAACAATTAGAACACTCAGAACACTCAGAACATTTAGAACATTTAGAACACTCAGAACATTTAGAACATTTAGAACACTCAGAACATTTAGAACACTCAGAACATTTAGAACACTCAGAACATTTAGAACATTTAGAACACTCAGAACATTTAGAACACTCAGAACACTCAGAACATTTAGAACACTCAGAACAATTAGAACATTTAGAACACTCAGAACAATTAGAACACTCAGAACACTCAGAACATTTAGAACATTTAGAACACTCGAAACATTTAGAACATTTAGAACATTTAGAACACTCAGAACAATTAGAACATTTAGAACACTCAGAACATTTAGAACACTCAGAACATTCAGAACATTTAGAACACTCAGAACAATTAGAACATTTAGAACACTCAGAACATTTAGAACACTCGGAACATTTAGAACACTCAGAACACTCAGAACATTTAGAACACTCAGAACAATTAGAACATTTAGAACACTCAGAACATTTAGAACACTCAGAACATTTAGAACACTCAGAACATTTAGAACATTTAGAACACTCAGAACATTTAGAACACTCAGAACATTTAGAACACTCAGAACAATTAGAACATTTAGAACACTCAGAACATTTAGAACACTCAGAACACTCAGAACATTTAGAACACTCAGAACAATTAGAACATTTAGAACACTCAGAACATTTAGAGCACTCAGAACATTTAGAACATTTAGAACACTCAGAATATTTAGAACACTCAGAACATTTAGAACACTCAGAACAATTAGAACATTTAGAACACTCAGAATATTTAGAACACTCAGAACACTCAGAACATTTCGAACACTCAGAACATTTCGAACACTCAGAACACTCAGAACATTTAGAACACTCAGAACAATTAGAACATTTAGAACACTCAGAACATTTAGAACACTCAGAACATTTAGAACACTCAGAACAATTAGAACATTTAGAACACTCAGAATATTTAGAACACTCAGAACATTTAGAACACTCAGAACAATTAGAACATTTAGAACACTCAGAATATTTAGAACACTCAGAACACTCAGAACATTTCGAACACTCAGAACATTTCGAACACTCAGAACACTCAGAAAATTTAGAACACTCAGAACAATTAGAACATTTAGAACACTCAGAACATTTAGAACACTCAGAACAATTAGAACATTTAGAACACTCAGAACATTTAGAACACTCAGAACATTTAGAACACTCAGAACAATTAGAACATTTAGAACACTCAGAACATTTAGAACACTCAGAACACTCAGAACATCTAGAACACTCAGAACAATTAGAACATTTAGAACACTCAGAACATTTAGAACACTCAGAACATTTAGAACACTCAGAACATTTAGAACACTCAGAACATTTAGAACATTTAGAACACTCAGAACATTTAGAACACTCGGAATATTTAGAACACTCAGAACAATTAGAACATTTAGAACACTCAGAACATTTAGAACACTCAGAACATTTAGAACACTCAGAACATTTAGAACATTTAGAACACTCAGAACATTTAGAACACTCAGAACACTCAGAACATTTAGAACACTCAGAACAATTAGAACATTTAGAACACTCAGAACAATTAGAACACTCAGAACAATTAGAACATTTAGAACACTCAGAACATTTAGGACACTCAGAACATTTAGAACACTCAGAACAATTAGAACATTTAGAACACTCAGAACATTTAGAACACCCAAAACAATTAGAACATTTACAACACTCAGAACATTTAGAACACTCAGAACATTTAGAACTCTAAACATTTAGAACATTTAGAACACTCAGAACATTTAGAACACTCAAAACAATTAGAACATTTAGAACACTCAGAACAATTAGAACATTTAGAACACTCAGAACAATTAGAACACTCAGAACACTCAGAACATTTAGAACATTTAGAACACTCAGAACATTTAGAACATTTAGAACACTCAGAACATTTAGAACACTCAGAACATTTAGAACACTCAGAACATTTAGAACATTTAGAACACTCAGAACATTTAGAACACTCAGAACACTCAGAACATTTAGAACAATTAGAACATTTAGAACACTCAGAACAATTAGAACACTCAGAACACTCAGAACATTTAGAACATTTAGAACACTCGAAACATTTAGAACATTTAGAACATTTAGAACACTCAGAACAATTAGAACATTTAGAACACTCAGAACAATTAGAACATTTAGAACACTCAGAACATTTAGAACACTCAGAACACTCAGAACATTTAGAACACTCAGAACATTTAGAACACTCAGAACAATTAGAACATTTAGAACACTCAGAACATTTAGAACACTCAGAACACTCAGAACATTTAGAACACTCAGAACACTCAGAACATCTAGAACACTCAGAACAATTAGAACATTTAGAACACTCAGAACATTTAGAACACTCAGAACATTTAGAACACTCAGAACATTTAGAACACTCAGAACATTTAGAACATTTAGAACACTCAGAACATTTAGAACACTCAGAACATTTTGAACATTTAGAACACTCAGAACAATTAGAACACTCGGAACATTTAGAACACTCAGAACAATTAGAACATTTAGAACACTCAGAACATTTAGAACACTCAGAACATTTAGAACACTCAGAACACTCAGAACATGTAGAACACTCAGAACAATTAGAACATTTAGAACACTCAGAACATTTAGAACACTCAGAACATTTAGAACATTTAGAACTCTCAGAACATTTAGAACACTCAGAACAATTAGAACATTTAGAACACTCAGAACATTTAGAACACTCAGAACATTTAGAACACTCAGAACAATTAGAACATTTAGAACACTCAGAACATTTAGAACACTCAGAACACTCAGAACATTTAGAACACTCAGAACATTTAGAACACTCAGAACAATTAGAACATTTAGAACACTCAGAACATTTAGAACACTCAGAACACTCAGAACATTTAGAACACTCAGAACACTCAGAACATCTAGAACACTCAGAACAATTAGAACATTTAGAACACTCAGAACATTTAGAACACTCAGAACATTTAGAACACTCAGAACATTTAGAACACTCAGAACATTTAGAACATTTAGAACACTCAGAACATTTAGAACACTCAGAACACTCAGAATATTTAGAACACTCAGAACAATTAGAACATTTAGAACACTCGGAACATTTAGAACACTCAGAACAATTAGAACATTTAGAACACTCAGAACATTTAGAACACTCAGAACATTTAGAACACTCAGAACAATTAGAACATTTAGAACACTCAGAACATTTAGAACACTCAGAACAATTAGAACATTTAGAACACTCAGAACATTTAGAACACTCAGAACACTCAGAACATTTAGAACACTCAGAACACTCAGAACATCTAGAACACTCAGAACAATTAGAACATTTAGAACACTCAGAACATTTAGAACACTCAGAACATTTAGAACACTCAGAACATTTAGAACACTCAGAACATTTAGAACATTTAGAACACTCAGAACATTTAGAACACTCAGAACACTCAGAACATTTAGAACACTCAGAACATTTAGAACATTTAGAACACTCAGAACATTTAGAACACTCAGAACATTTAGAACACTCAGAACAATTAGAATATTTAGAACACTCAGAACATTTAGAACACTCAGAACATTTAGAACACTCAGAACAATTAGAACATTTAGAACACTCAGAATATTTAGAACACTCAGAACATTTAGAACACTCAGAACAATTAGAACATTTAGAACACTCAGAATATTTAGAACACTCAGAACACTCAGAACATTTCGAACACTCAGAACATTTCGAACACTCAGAACACTCAGAACATTTAGAACACTCAGAACAATTAGAACATTTAGAACACTCAGAACATTTAGAACACTCAGAACAATTAGAACATTTAGAACACTCAGAACATTTAGAACACTCAGAACATTTAGAACACTCAGAACAATTAGAACATTTAGAACACTCAGAACATTTAGAACACTCAGAACACTCAGAACATCTAGAACACTCAGAACAATTAGAACATTTAGAACACTCAGAACATTTAGAACACTCAGAACATTTAGAACACTCAGAACATTTAGAACACTCAGAACATTTAGAACATTTAGAACACTCAGAACATTTAGAACACTCGGAATATTTAGAACACTCAGAACAATTAGAACATTTAGAACACTCAGAACATTTAGAACACTCAGAACATTTAGAACACTCAGAACATTTAGAACATTTAGAACACTCAGAACATTTAGAACACTCAGAACACTCAGAACATTTAGAACACTCAGAACAATTAGAACATTTAGAACACTCAGAACAATTAGAACACTCAGAATAATTAGAACATTTAGAACACTCAGAACATTTAGGACACTCAGAACATTTAGAACACTCAGAACAATTAGAACATTTAGAACACTCAGAACATTTAGAACACCCAAAACAATTAGAACATTTACAACACTCAGAACATTTAGAACACTCAGAACATTTAGAACTCTAAACATTTAGAACATTTAGAACACTCAGAACATTTAGAACACTCAAAACAATTAGAACATTTAGAACACTCAGAACAATTAGAACATTTAGAACACTCAGAACAATTAGAACACTCAGAACACTCAGAACATTTAGAACATTTAGAACACTCAGAACATTTAGAACATTTAGAACACTCAGAACATTTAGAACACTCAGAACATTTAGAACACTCAGAACATTTAGAACATTTAGAACACTCAGAACATTTAGAACACTCAGAACACTCAGAACATTTAGAACACTCAGAACAATTAGAACATTTAGAACACTCAGAACAATTAGAACACTCAGAACACTCAGAACATTTAGAACATTTAGAACACTCGAAACATTTAGAACATTTAGAACATTTAGAACACTCAGAACAATTAGAACATTTAGAACACTCAGAACATTTAGAACACTCAGAACATTCAGAACATTTAGAACACTCAGAACAATTAGAACATTTAGAACACTCAGAACATTTAGAACACTCGGAACATTTAGAACACTCAGAACACTCAGAACATTTAGAACACTCAGAACAATTAGAACATTTAGAACACTCAGAACATTTAGAACACTCAGAACATTTAGAACACTCAGAACATTTAGAACATTTAGAACACTCAGAACATTTAGAACACTCAGAACATTTAGAACACTCAGAACATTTAGAACACTCAGAACAATTAGAACATTTAGAACACTCAGAACATTTAGAACACTCAGAACACTCAGAACATTTAGAACACTCAGAACAATTAGAACATTTAGAACACTCAGAACATTTAGAGCACTCAGAACATTTAGAACACTCAGAACATTTAGAACATTTAGAACACTCAGAACATTTAGAACACTCAGAACACTCAGAACATTTAGAACACTCAGAACAATTAGAACATTTAGAACACTCAGAACAATTAGAACACTCAGAACACTCAGAACATTTAGAACATTTAGAACACTCAGAACATTTAGAACATTTAGAACACTCAGAACATTTAGAACACTCAGAACATTTATAACATTTAGAACACTCAGAACATTTAGAACACTCAGAACACTCAGAACATTTAGAACACTCAGAACAATTAGAACATTTAGAACACTCAGAAAATTTAGAACACTCAGAACATTTAGAACACTCAGAACACTCAGAACATTTAGAACACTCAGAACATTTAGAACACTCAGAACATTTAGAACACTCAGAACATTTAGAACACTCAGAACAATTAGAACATTTAGAACACTCAGAACATTTAGAACACTCAGAACACTCAGAACATCTAGAACACTCAGAACAATTAGAACATTTAGAACACTCAGAACATTTAGAACACTCAGAACATTTAGAACACTCAGAACAATTAGAACATTTAGTATACTCAGAACATTTAGAACACTCAGAACACTCAGAACATCTAGAACACTCAGAACACTCAGAACATTTAGAACACTCAGAACAATTAGAACATTTAGAACACTCAGAACATTTAGAACACTCAGAACACTCAGAACATCTAGAACACTCAGAACATTTAGAACACTCAGAACATTTAGAACACTCAGAACACTCAGAATATTTAGAACACTCAGAACAATTAGAACATTTAGAACACTCAGAACATTTAGAACACTCAGAACATTTAGAACACTCAGAACAATTAGAACATTTAGAACACTCAGAACATTTAGAACACTCAGAACACTCAGAACATTTAGAACACTCAGAACAATTAGAACATTTAGAACACTCAGAAAATTTAGAACACTCAGAACATTTAGAACATTTAGAACACTCAGAATATTTAGAACACTCAGAACAATTAGAACATTTAGAACACTCAGAACATTTAGAACACTCAGAACATTTAGAACACTCAGAACAATTAGAACATTTAGAACACTCAGAACATTTAGAACACTCAGAACACTCAGAACATTTAGAACACTCAGAACAATTAGAACATTTAGAACACTCAGAACATTTAGAGCAATCAGAACATTTAGAACACTCAGAACATTTAGAACATTTAGAACACTCAGAAATTTAGAACACTCAGAACACTCAGAACATTTAGAACACTCATAACAATTAGAACATTTAGAACACTCAGAACACTCAGAACACTCAGAACAATTAGAACACTCAGAACACTCAGAACATTTAGAACATTTAGAACACTCAGAACATTTAGAACATTTAGAACACTCAGAACATTTAGAACACTCGGAACATTTAGAACACTCAGAACACTCAGAACATTTAGAACACTCAGAACAATTAGAACATTTAGAACACTCAGAACATTTAGAACACTCAGAACATTTAGAACACTCAGAACATTTAGAACATTTAGAACACTCAGAACATTTAGAACACTCAGAACATTTAGAACACTCAGAACATTTAGAACACTCAGAACAATTAGAACATTTAGAACACTCAGAACATTTAGAACACTCAGAACACTCAGAACATTTAGAACACTCAGAACAATTAGAACATTTAGAACACTCAGAACATTTAGAGCACTCAGAACATTTAGAACACTCAGAACATTTAGAACATTTAGAACACTCAGAACATTTAGAACACTCAGAACACTCAGAACATTTAGAACACTCAGAACAATTAGAACATTTAGAACACTCAGAACAATTAGAACACTCAGAACACTCAGAACATTTAGAACATTTAGAACACTCAGAACATTTAGAACATTTAGAACACTCAGAACATTTAGAACACTCAGAACATTTATAACATTTAGAACACTCAGAACATTTAGAACACTCAGAACACTCAGAACATTTAGAACACTCAGAACAATTAGAACATTTAGAACACTCAGAACATTTAGAACACTCAGAACATTTAGAACACTCAGAACACTCAGAACATTTAGAACACTCAGAACATTTAGAACACTCAGAACATTTAGAACACTCAGAACAATTAGAACATTTAGAACACTCAGAACATTTAGAACACTCAGAAAATTTAGAACACTCAGAACATTTAGAACACTCAGAACAATTAGAACATTTAGAACACTCAGAACATTTAGAACACTCAGAACACTCAGAACATCTAGAACACTCAGAACAATTAGAACATTTAGAAAACTCAGAACATTTAGAACACTCAGAACATTTAGAACACTCAGAACAATTAGAACATTTAGTATACTCAGAACATTTAGAACACTCAGAACACTCAGAACATCTAGAACACTCAGAACACTCAGAACATTTAGAACACTCAGAACAATTAGAACATTTAGAACACTCAGAACATTTAGAACACTCAGAACACTCAGAACATCTAGAACACTCAGAACAATTAGAACATTTAGAACACTCAGAACATTTAGAACACTCAGAACATTTAGAACACTCAGAACATTTAGAACACTCAGAACATTTAGAACATTTAGAACACTCAGAACATTTAGAACACTCAGAACATTTAGAACACTCAGAACAATTAGAACATTTAGAACACTCAGAACATTTAGAACACTCAGAACACTCAGAACATTTAGAACACTCAGAACAATTAGAACATTTAGAACACTCAGAAAATTTAGAACACTCAGAACATTTAGAACATTTAGAACACTCAGAACATTTAGAACACTCAGAACATTTAGAACATTTAGAACACTCAGAACATTTAGAACACTCAGAACATTTAGAACACTCAGAACAATTAGAACATTTAGAACACTCAGAACATTTAGAACACTCAGAACACTCAGAACATTTAGAACACTCAGAACAATTAGAACATTTAGAACACTCAGAAAATTTAGAACACTCAGAACATTTAGAACATTTAGAACACTCAGAATATTTAGAACACTCAGAACAATTAGAACATTTAGAACACTCAGAACATTTAGAACACTCAGAACATTTAGAACACTCAGAACAATTAGAACATTTAGAACACTCAGAACATTTAGAACACTCAGAACACTCAGAACATTTAGAACACTCAGAACAATTAGAACATTTAGAACACTCAGAACATTTAGAGCAATCAGAACATTTAGAACACTCAGAACATTTAGAACATTTAGAACACTCAGAAATTTAGAACACTCAGAACACTCAGAACATTTAGAACACTCAGAACAATTAGAACATTTAGAACACTCAGAACACTCAGAACACTCAGAACAATTAGAACACTCAGAACACTCAGAACATTTAGAACATTTAGAACACTCAGAACATTTAGAACATTTAGAACACTCAGAACATTTAGAACACTCAGAACATTTAGAACACTCAGAACATTAGAACATTAGAACACTCAGAACATTTAGAACACTCAGAACACTCAGAACATTTAGAACACTCAGAACAATTAGAACATTTAGAACACTCAGAACATTTAGAACACTCAGAACAATTAGAATATTTAGAACACTCAGAACATTTAGAACACTCAGAACAATTAGAACATTTAGAACACTCAGAACAGTTAGAACACTCAAAACAATTAGAACATTTAGAACACTCAGAACATTTAGAACACTCAGAACATTTAGAACACTCTGAACAATTAGAACATTTAGAACACTCAGAACATTTAGAACACTCAGAACAATTAGAACATTTAGAACACTCAGAACAGTTAGAACACTCAAAACAATTAGAACATTTAGAACACTCAGAACATTTAGAACACTCAGAACATTTAGAACTCTAAACATTTAGAACATTTAGAACACTCAGAACATTTAGAACACTCAAAACAATTAGAACATTTAGAACACTCAAAACAATTAGAACATTTAGAACACTCAGAACATTTAGAACACTCAGAACATTTAGAACACTCAGAACAATTAGAACATTTAGAACACTCAGAACATTTAGAACACTCAGAACAATTAGAACATTTAGAACACTCAGAACATTTCGAACACTCAGAACAATTAGAACATTTAGAACACTCAGAACATTTAGAACACTCAGAACATTTAGAACACTCAGAACAATTAGAACATTTAGAACACTCAGAACATTTAGAACACTCAGAACAATTAGAACATTTAGAACACTCAGAACATTTAGAACACTCAGAACAATTAGAACATTTAGAACACTCAGAACAATTAGAACATTTAGAACACTCAGAACATTTAGAACACTCAGAACAATTAGAACATTAACACACTCAGAACATTTAGAACACTCAGAACATTTAGAACACTCAGAACAATTAGAACATTTAGAACACTCAGAACATTTAGAACACTCAGAACATTTAGAACACTCAGAACATTTAGAACACTCAGAACATTTAGAACACGCAGAACAATTAGAACATTTAGAACACTCAGAACATTTAGAACACTCAGAACACTCAGAACATTTAGAACACTCAGAACAATTAGAACATTTAGAACACTCAGAACATTTAGAACACTCAGAACATTTAGAACATTTAGAACAATTAGAACATTTAGAACACTCAGAACATTTAGAACACTCAGAACATTTAGAACATTTAGAACACTCAGAACATTTAGAACACTCAGAACAATTAGAACATTTAGAACACTCGGAACATTTAGAACACTCAGAACACTCAGAACATTTAGAACACTCAGAACATTTAGAACACTCAGAACATTTAGAACACTCAGAACAATTAGAACAATTAGATCACTCAGAACAATTAGAACATTTAGAACATTTAGAACATTCAGAACATTTAGAACATTTAGAACACTCAGAACAATTAGAACATTTAGAACACTCAGAACATTTAGAACACTCAGAACACTCAGAACATTTAGAACACTCAGAACAATTAGAACATTTAGAACACTCAGAACTTTTAGAGCAATCAGAACATTTAGAACACTCAGAACATTTAGAACATTTAGAACACTCAGAAATTTAGAACACTCAGAACACTCAGAACATTTAGAACACTCAGAACAATTAGAACATTTAGAACACTCAGAACACAGAACAATTAGAACACTCAGAACACTCAGAACATTTAGAACATTTAGAACACTCAGAACATTTAGAACATTTAGAACACTCAGAACATTTAGAACACTCAGAACATTTAGAACACTCAGAACATTTAGAACATTTAGAACACTCAGAACATTTAGAACACTCAGAACAATTAGAATATTTAGAACACTCAGAACATTTAGAACACTCAGAACAATTAGAACATTTAGAACACTCAGAACAGTTAGAACACTCAAAACAATTAGAACATTTAGAACACTCAGAACATTTAGAACACTCAGAACATTTAGAACACTCTGAACAATTAGAACATTTAGAACACTCAGAACATTTAGAACACTCAGAACAATTAGAACATTTAGAACACTCAGAACAGTTAGAACACTCAAAACAATTAGAACATTTAGAACACTCAGAACATTTAGAACACTCAGAACATTTAGAACTCTAAACATTTAGAACATTTAGAACACTCAGAACATTTAGAACACTCAAAACAATTAGAACATTTAGAACACTCAAAACAATTAGAACATTTAGAACACTCAGAACATTTAGAACACTCAGAACATTTAGAACACTCAGAACAATTAGAACATTTAGAACACTCAGAACATTTAGAACACTCAGAACAATTAGAACATTTAGAACACTCAGAACATTTCGAACACTCAGAACAATTAGAACATTTAGAACACTCAGAACATTTAGAACACTCAGAACATTTAGAACACTCAGAACAATTAGAACATTTAGAACACTCAGAACATTTAGAACACTCAGAACATTTAGAACACTCAGAACATTTAGAACACGCAGAACAATTAGAACATTTAGAACACTCAGAACATTTAGAACACTCAGAACACTCAGAACATTTAGAACACTCAGAACAATTAGAACATTTAGAACACTCAGAACATTTAGAACACTCAGAACATTTAGAACATTTAGAACAATTAGAACATTTAGAACACTCAGAACATTTAGAACATTTAGAACACTCAGAACATTTAGAACACTCAGAACAATTAGAACATTTAGAACACTCGGAACATTTAGAACACTCAGAACACTCAGAACATTTAGAACACTCCGAACATTTAGAACACTCAGAACATTTAGAACACTCAGAACAATTAGAACAATTAGATCACTCAGAACAATTAGAACATTTAGAACATTTAGAACATTCAGAACATTTAGAACATTTAGAACACTCAGAACATTTAGAACACTCAGAACAATTAGAACATTTAGAACACTCAGAACAGTTAGAACACTCAAAACAATTAGAACATTTAGAACACTCAGAACATTTAGAACACTCAGAACATTTAGAACTCTAAACATTTAGAACATTTAGAACACTCAGAACATTTAGAACACTCAAAACAATTAGAACATTTAGAACACTCAAAACAATTAGAACATTTAGAACACTCAGAACATTTAGAACACTCAGAACATTTAGAACACTCAGAACAATTAGAACATTTAGAACACTCAGAACATTTAGAACACTCAGAACAATTAGAACATTTCGAACACTCAGAACATTTCGAACACTCAGAACAATTAGAACATTTAGAACACTCAGAACATTTAGAACACTCAGAACATTTAGAACACTCAGAACAATTAGAACATTTAGAACACTCAGAACATTTAGAACACTCAGAACAATTAGAACATTTAGAACACTCAGAACATTTAGAACACTCAGAACAATTAGAACATTTAGAACACTCAGAACAATTAGAACATTTAGAACACTCAGAACATTTAGAACACTCAGAACAATTAGAACATTTAACACACTCAGAACATTTAGAACACTCAGAACATTTAGAACACTCAGAACAATTAGAACATTTAGAACACTCAGAACATTTAGAACACTCAGAACATTTAGAACACTCAGAACATTTAGAACACGCAGAACAATTAGAACATTTAGAACACTCAGAACATTTAGAACACTCAGAACACTCAGAACATTTAGAACACTCAGAACAATTAGAACATTTAGAACACTCAGAACATTTAGAACACTCAGAACATTTAGAACATTTAGAACAATTAGAACATTTAGAACACTCAGAACATTTAGAACACTCAGAACATTTAGAACATTTAGAACACTCAGAACATTTAGAACACTCAGAACAATTAGAACATTTAGAACACTCGGAACATTTAGAACACTCAGAACACTCAGAACATTTAGAACACTCAGAACATTTAGAACACTCAGAACATTTAGAACACTCAGAACAATTAGAACAATTAGAACACTCAGAACAATTAGAACATTTAGAACATTTAGAACATTCAGAACATTTAGAACATTTAGAACACTCAGAACATTTAGAACACTCAGAACATTTAGAACACTCAGAACATTTAGAACACTCAGAACAATTAGAACATTTAGAACACTCAGAACATTTAGAACACTCAGAACAATTAGAACACTCAGAACATTTAGAACACTCAGAACAATTAGAACATTTAGAACACTCAGAACAATTAGAACATTTAGAACACTCAGAACAATTAGAACATTTAGAACACTCAGAACATTTAGAACACTCAGAACAATTAGAACATTTAGAACACTCAGAACATTTAGAACACTCAGAACAATTAGAACATTTAGAACACTCAGAACATTTAGAACACTCAGAACATTTAGAACACTCAGAACAATTAGAACATTTAGAACACTCAGAACATTTAGAACACTCAGAACACTCAGAACATCTAGAACACTCAGAGCTATTAGAACATTTAGAACACTCAGAACATTTAGAACACTCAGAACATTTAGAACACTCAGAACATTTAGAACACTCAGAACATTTAGAACATTTAGAACACTCAGAACATTTAGAACACTCAGACAACTCAAAATATTTAGAACACTCAGAACAATTAGAACATTTAGAACACTCAGAACATTTAGAACACTCAGAACACTCAGAACATCTAGAACAATTAGAACATTTAGAACACTCAGAACATTTAGAACACTCAGAACACTCAGAACATTTAGAACACTCAGAACAATTAGAACATTTAGAACACTCAGAAAATTTAGAACACTCAGAACATTTAGAACATTTAGAACACTCAGAACATTTAGAACATTTAGAACACTCAGAATATTTAGAACACGCAGAACAATTAGGACATTTAGAACACTCAGAACATTTAGAACACTCAGAACATTTAGAACACTCAGAACAATTAGAACATTTAGAACACTCAGAACATTTAGAACACTCAGAACACTCAGAACATTTAGAACACTCAGAACAATTAGAACATTTAGAACACTCAGAACATTTAGAGCAATCAGAACATTTAGAACACTCAGAACATTTAGAACATTTAGAACACTCAGAAATTTAGAACACTCAGAACACTCAGAACATTTAGAACACTCAGAACAATTAGAACATTTAGAACACTCAGAACAATTAGAACAATCAGAACACTCAGAATATTTAGAACATTTAGAACACTCAGAACATTTAGAACATTTAGAACACTCAGAGCATTTAGAACACTCAGAACATTTAGAACACTCAGAACATTTAGAACATTTAGAACACTCAGAACATTTAGAACACTCAGAACACTCAGAACATTTAGAACACTCAGAACATTTAGAACATTTAGAACACTCAGAACATTTAGAACACTCAGAACATTTAGAACACTCAGAACAATTAGAACATTTAGAACACTCAGAACATTTAGAACACTCAGAACAATTAGAACATTTAGAACACTCAGAACATTTCGAACACTCAGAACAATTAGAACATTTAGAACACTCAGAACATTTAGAACACTCAGAACATTTAGAACACTCAGAACAATTAGAACATTTAGAACACTCAGAACATTTAGAACACTCAGAACAATTAGAACATTTAGAACACTCAGAACATTTAGAACACTCAGAACATTTAGAACACTCAGAACAATTAGAACATTTAGAACACTCAGAACATTTAGAACACTCAGAACAATTAGAACATTTAGAACACTCAGAACAATTAGAACATTTAGAACACTCAGAACATTTAGAACACTCAGAACAATTAGAACATTTAACACACTCAGAACATTTAGAACACTCAGAACATTTAGAACACTCAGAACAATTAGAACATTTAGAACACTCAGAACATTTAGAACACTCAGAACATTTAGAACACTCAGAACATTTAGAACACTCAGAACATTTAGAACACGCAGAACAATTAGAACATTTAGAACACTCAGAACATTTAGAACACTCAGAACACTCAGAACATTTAGAACACTCAGAACAATTAGAACATTTAGAACACTCAGAACATTTAGAACACTCAGAACATTTAGAACATTTAGAACAATTAGAACATTTAGAACACTCAGAACAATTAGAACATTTAGAACACTCAGAACATTTAGAACACTCAGAACATTTAGAACATTTAGAACACTCGGAACATTTAGAACACTCAGAACACTCAGAACATTTAGAACACTCAGAACATTTAGAACACTCAGAACATTTAGAACACTCAGAACAATTAGAACAATTAGAACACTCAGAACAATTAGAACATTTAGAACATTTAGAACATTCAGAACATTTAGAACATTTAGAACACTCAGAACATTTAGAACACTCAGAACATTTAGAACACTCAGAACATTTAGAACACTCAGAACAATTAGAACATTTAGAACACTCAGAACATTTAGAACACTCAGAACAATTAGAACACTCAGAACATTTAGAACACTCAGAACAATTAGAACATTTAGAACACTCAGAACAATTAGAACATTTAGAACACTCAGAACAATTAGAACATTTAGAACACTCAGAACATTTAGAACACTCAGAACAATTAGAACATTTAGAACACTCAGAACATTTAGAACACTCAGAACAATTAGAACATTTAGAACACTCAGAACATTTAGAACACTCAGAACATTTAGAACACTCAGAACAATTAGAACATTTAGAACACTCAGAACATTTAGAACACTCATAACACTCAGAACATCTAGAACACTCAGAGCTATTAGAACATTTAGAACACTCAGAACATTTAGAACACTCAGAACATTTAGAACACTCAGAACATTTAGAACACTCAGAACATTTAGAACATTTAGAACACTCAGAACATTTAGAACACTCAGACAACTCAAAATATTTAGAACACTCAGAACAATTAGAACATTTAGAACATTTAGAACACTCAGAACATTTAGAACACTCAGACAACTCAAAATATTTAGAACACTCAGAACAATTAGAACATTTAGAACACTCAGAACATTTAGAACACTCAGAACACTCAGAACATCTAGAACAATTAGAACATTTAGAACACTCAGAACATTTAGAACACTCAGAACACTCAGAACATTTAGAACACTCAGAACAATTAGAACATTTAGAACACTCAGAAAATTTAGAACACTCAGAACATTTAGAACATTTAGAACACTCAGAATATTTAGAACACTCAGAACAATTAGAACATTTAGAACACTCAGAACATTTAGAACACTCAGAACATTTAGAACACTCAGAACAATTAGAACATTTAGAACACTCAAAACATTTAGAACACTCAGAACACTCAGAACATTTAGAACACTCAGAACAATTAGAACATTTAGAACACTCAGAACATTTAGAGCAATCAGAACATTTAGAACACTCAGAACATTTAGAACATTTAGAACACTCAGAAATTTAGAACACTCAGAACACTCAGAACATTTAGAACACTCAGAACAATTAGAACATTTAGAACACTCAGAACAATTAGAACAATCAGAACACTCAGAATATTTAGAACATTTAGAACACTCAGAACATTTAGAACATTTAGAACACTCAGAACATTTAGAACACTCAGAAAATTTAGAACACTCAGAACATTTAGAACATTTAGAACACTCAGAACATTTAGAACACTCAGAACACTCAGAACATTTAGAACACTCAGAACAATTAGAACATTTAGAACACTCAGAACATTTAGAACACTCAGAACATTTAGAACACTCAGAACAATTAGAACATTTAGAACACTCAGAACATTTAGAACACTCAGAACAATTAGAACATTTAGAACACTCAGAACATTTCGAACACTCAGAACAATTAGAACATTTAGAACACTCAGAACATTTAGAACACTCAGAACATTTAGAACACTCAGAACAATTAGAACATTTAGAACACTCAGAACATTTAGAACACTCAGAACAATTAGAACATTTAGAACACTCAGAACATTTCGAACACTCAGAACAATTAGAACATTTAGAACACTCAGAACATTTAGAACACTCAGAACATTTAGAACACTCAGAACATTTAGAACACTCAGAACATTTAGAACACTCAGAACATTTAGAACATTTAGAACACTCAGAACATTTAGAACACTCAGAACACTCAGAACATTTAGAACACTCAGAACAATTAGAACATTTAGAACACTCAGAACATTTAGAACACTCAGAACAATTAGAACATTTAGAACACTCAGAACATTTAGAACACTCAGAACATTTAGAACACTCAGAACAATTAGAACATTTAGAACACTCAGAACATTTAGAACACTGAAAACAATTAGAACATTTAGAACACTCAGAACATTTAGAACACTCAGAAAATTTAGAACTCTAAACATTTAGAACATTTAGAACACTCAGAACATTTAGAACACTCAAAACAATTAGAACATTTAGAACACTCAAAACAATTAGAACATTTAGAACACTCAGAACATTTAGAACACTCAGAACATTTAGAACACTCAGAACAATTAGAACATTTAGAACACTCAGAACATTTAGAATCAGAACAATTAGAACATTTAGAACACTCAGAACATTTCGAACACTCAGAACAATTAGAACATTTAGAACACTCAGAACATTTAGAACACTCAGAACATTTAGAACACTCAGAACAATTAGAACATTTAGAACACTCAGAACATTTAGAACACTCAGAACAATTAGAACATTTAGAACACTCAGAACATTTAGAACACTCAGAACAATTAGAACATTTAGAACACTCAGAACAATTAGAACATTTAGAACACTCAGAACATTTAGAACACTCAGAACAATTAGAACATTTAGAACACTCAGAAAATTTAGAACACTCAGAATATTTAGAACACTCAGAACAATTAGAACATTTAGAACACTCAGAACATTTAGAACACTCAGAACACTCAGAACATTTAGAACACTCAGAACATTTAGAACACTCAGAACACTCAGAACATTTAGAACACTCAGAACATTTAGAACACGCAGAACAATTAGAACATTTAGAACACTCAGAACATTTAGAACACTCAGAACACTCAGAACATTTAGAACACTCAGAACAATTAGAACATTTAGAACACTCAGAACATTTAGAACACTCAGAACACTCAGAACATTTAGAACACTCAGAACAATTAGAACATTTAGAACACTCAGAACATTTAGAGCAATCAGAACATTTAGAACACTCAGAACATTTAGAACATTTAGAACACTCAGAAATTTAGAACACTCAGAACACTCAGAACATTTAGAACACTCAGAACAATTAGAACATTTAGAACACTCAGAACAATTAGAACAATCAGAACACTCAGAATATTTAGAACATTTAGAACACTCAGAACATTTAGAACATTTAGAACACTCAGAGCATTTAGAACACTCAGAACATTTAGAACACTCAGAACATTTAGAACATTTAGAACACTCAGAACATTTAGAACACTCAGAACACTCAGAACATTTAGAACACTCAGAACATTTAGAACATTTAGAACACTCAGAACATTTAGAACACTCAGAACATTTAGAACACTCAGAACAATTAGAACATTTAGAACACTCAGAACATTTAGAACACTCAGAACAATTAGAACATTTAGAACACTCAGAACATTTCGAACACTCAGAACAATTAGAACATTTAGAACACTCAGAACATTTAGAACACTCAGAACATTTAGAACACTCAGAACAATTAGAACATTTAGAACACTCAGAACATTTAGAACACTCAGAACAATTAGAACATTTAGAACACTCAGAACATTTAGAACACTCAGAACATTTAGAACACTCAGAACAATTAGAACATTTAGAACACTCAGAACATTTAGAACACTCAGAACAATTAGAACATTTAGAACACTCAGAACAATTAGAACATTTAGAACACTCAGAACATTTAGAACACTCAGAACAATTAGAACATTTAACACACTCAGAACATTTAGAACACTCAGAACATTTAGAACACTCAGAACAATTAGAACATTTAGAACACTCAGAACATTTAGAACACTCAGAACATTTAGAACACTCAGAACATTTAGAACACTCAGAATATTTAGAACACGCAGAACAATTAGAACATTTAGAACACTCAGAACATTTAGAACACTCAGAACACTCAGAACATTTAGAACACTCAGAACAATTAGAACATTTAGAACACTCAGAACATTTAGAACACTCAGAACATTTAGAACATTTAGAACAATTAGAACATTTAGAACACTCAGAACAATTAGAACATTTAGAACACTCAGAACATTTAGAACACTCAGAACATTTAGAACATTTAGAACACTCGGAACATTTAGAACACTCAGAACACTCAGAACATTTAGAACACTCAGAACATTTAGAACACTCAGAACATTTAGAACACTCAGAACAATTAGAACAATTAGAACACTCAGAACAATTAGAACATTTAGAACATTTAGAACATTCAGAACATTTAGAACATTTAGAACACTCAGAACATTTAGAACACTCAGAACATTTAGAACACTCAGAACATTTAGAACACTCAGAACAATTAGAACATTTAGAACACTCAGAACATTTAGAACACTCAGAACAATTAGAACACTCAGAACATTTAGAACACTCAGAACAATTAGAACATTTAGAACACTCAGAACAATTAGAACATTTAGAACACTCAGAACAATTAGAACATTTAGAACACTCAGAACATTTAGAACACTCAGAACAATTAGAACATTTAGAACACTCAGAACATTTAGAACACTCAGAACAATTAGAACATTTAGAACACTCAGAACATTTAGAACACTCAGAACATTTAGAACACTCAGAACAATTAGAACATTTAGAACACTCAGAACATTTAGAACACTCAGAACACTCAGAACATCTAGAACACTCAGAGCTATTAGAACATTTAGAACACTCAGAACATTTAGAACACTCAGAACATTTAGAACACTCAGAACATTTAGAACACTCAGAACATTTAGAACATTTAGAACACTCAGAACATTTAGAACACTCAGACAACTCAAAATATTTAGAACACTCAGAACAATTAGAACATTTAGAACATTTAGAACACTCAGAACATTTAGAACACTCAGACAACTCAAAATATTTAGAACACTCAGAACAATTAGAACATTTAGAACACTCAGAACATTTAGAACACTCAGAACACTCAGAACATCTAGAACAATTAGAACATTTAGAACACTCAGAACATTTAGAACACTCAGAACACTCAGAACATTTAGAACACTCAGAACAATTAGAACATTTAGAACACTCAGAAAATTTAGAACACTCAGAACATTTAGAACATTTAGAACACTCAGAATATTTAGAACACTCAGAACAATTAGAACATTTAGAACACTCAGAACATTTAGAACACTCAGAACATTTAGAACACTCAGAACAATTAGAACATTTAGAACACTCAAAACATTTAGAACACTCAGAACACTCAGAACATTTAGAACACTCAGAACAATTAGAACATTTAGAACACTCAGAACATTTAGAGCAATCAGAACATTTAGAACACTCAGAACATTTAGAACATTTAGAACACTCAGAAATTTAGAACACTCAGAACACTCAGAACATTTAGAACACTCAGAACAATTAGAACATTTAGAACACTCAGAACAATTAGAACAATCAGAACACTCAGAATATTTAGAACATTTAGAACACTCAGAACATTTAGAACATTTAGAACACTCAGAACATTTAGAACACTCAGAACATTTAGAACACTCAGAACATTTAGAACATTTAGAACACTCAGAACATTTAGAACACTCAGAACACTCAGAACATTTAGAACACTCAGAACAATTAGAACATTTAGAACACTCAGAACATTTAGAACACTCAGAACATTTAGAACACTCAGAACAATTAGAACATTTAGAACACTCAGAACATTTAGAACACTCAGAACAATTAGAACATTTAGAACACTCAGAACATTTCGAACACTCAGAACAATTAGAACATTTAGAACACTCAGAACATTTAGAACACTCAGAACATTTAGAACACTCAGAACAATTAGAACATTTAGAACACTCAGAACATTTAGAACACTCAGAACAATTAGAACATTTAGAACACTCAGAACATTTCGAACACTCAGAACAATTAGAACATTTAGAACACTCAGAACATTTAGAACACTCAGAACATTTAGAACACTCAGAACATTTAGAACACTCAGAACATTTAGAACACTCAGAACATTTAGAACATTTAGAACACTCAGAACATTTAGAACACTCAGAACACTCAGAACATTTAGAACACTCAGAACAATTAGAACATTTAGAACACTCAGAACATTTAGAACACTCAGAACAATTAGAACATTTAGAACACTCAGAACATTTAGAACACTCAGAACATTTAGAACACTCAGAACAATTAGAACATTTAGAACACTCAGAACATTTAGAACACTGAAAACAATTAGAACATTTAGAACACTCAGAACATTTAGAACACTCAGAAAATTTAGAACTCTAAACATTTAGAACATTTAGAACACTCAGAACATTTAGAACACTCAAAACAATTAGAACATTTAGAACACTCAAAACAATTAGAACATTTAGAACACTCAGAACATTTAGAACACTCAGAACATTTAGAACACTCAGAACAATTAGAACATTTAGAACACTCAGAACATTTAGAATCAGAACAATTAGAACATTTAGAACACTCAGAACATTTCGAACACTCAGAACAATTAGAACATTTAGAACACTCAGAACATTTAGAACACTCAGAACATTTAGAACACTCAGAACAATTAGAACATTTAGAACACTCAGAACATTTAGAACACTCAGAACAATTAGAACATTTAGAACACTCAGAACATTTAGAACACTCAGAACAATTAGAACATTTAGAACACTCAGAACAATTAGAACATTTAGAACACTCAGAACATTTAGAACACTCAGAACAATTAGAACATTTAGAACACTCAGAACATTTAGAACACTCAGAACAATTAGAACATTTAGAACACTCAGAACAATTAGAACATTTAAAAAACTCAGAACATTTAGAACACTCAGAACAATTAGAACATTTAGAACACTAAGAACATTTAGAACACTCAGAACATTTAGAACACTCAGAACAATTAGAACATTTAGAACACTAAGAACATTTAGAACACTCAGAACATTTAGAACACTCAGAACAATTAGAACATTTAGAACACTCAGAACATTTAGAACACTCAGAACATTTAGAACACTCAGAACAATTAGAACATTTAGAACACTCAGAACATTTAGAACACTCAGAACAATTAGAACATTTAGAACACTCAGAACATTTAGAACACTCAGAACATTTTGAACACTCAGAACAATTAGAACATTTAGAACACTCAGAACATTTAGAACACTCAGAACAATTAGAACATTTAGAACACTCAGAACATTTAGAACACTCAGAACAATTAGAACATTTAGAACACTCAGAACAATTAGAACATTTAAAAACTCAGAACATTTAGAACACTCAGAACAATTAGAACATTTAGAACACTAAGAACATTTAGAACACTCAGAACATTTAGAACACTCAGAACAATTAGAACATTTAGAACACTCAGAACATTTAGAACACTCAGAACACTCAGAACATTTAGAACACTCAGAACATTTAGAACACTCAGAACATTTAGAACACGCAGAACAATTAGAACATTTAGAACACTCAGAACATTTAGAACATTTAGAACACTCAGAACATTTAGAACACTCAGAACAATTAGAACATTTAGAACACTCAGAACAATTAGAACATTTAGAACATTTAGAACACTCAGAACAATTAGAACATTTAGAACACTCAGAACATTTAGAACACTCAGAACACTCAGAACATTTAGAACACTCAGAACAATTAGAACATTTAGAACACTCAGAACATTTAGAACACTCAGAACAATTAGAACATTTAGAACACTCAGAACATTTAGAACACTCAGAACAATTAGAACATTTAGAACACTCAGAACATTTAGAACTCTAAACATTTAGAACATTTAGAACACTCAGAACATTTAGAACACTCAAAACAATTAGAACATTTAGAACACTCAAAACAATTAGAACATTTAGAACACTCAGAACATTTAGAACACTCAGAACATTTAGAACACTCAGAACAATTAGAACATTTAGAACACTCAGAACATTTAGAACACTCAGAACAATTAGAACATTTAGAACACTCAGAACATTTCGAACACTCAGAACAATTAGAACATTTAGAACACTCAGAACATTTAGAACACTCAGAACATTTAGAACACTCAGAACAATTAGAACATTTAGAACACTCAGAACATTTAGAACACTCAGAACAATTAGAACATTTAGAACACTCAGAACATTTAGAACACTCAGAACAATTAGAACATTTAGAACACTCAGAACAATCAGAACATTTAAAAAACTCAGAACATTTAGAACAATCAGAACAATTAGAACATTTAGAACACTCAGAACATTTAGAACACTCAGAACATTTAGAACACTCAGAACAATTAGAACATTTAGAACACTCAGAACATTTAGAACACTCAGAACACTCAGAACATTTAGAACACTCAGAACATTTAGAACACTCAGAACATTTAGAACACGCAGAACAATTAGAACATTTAGAACACTCAGAACATTTAGAACATTTAGAACACTCAGAACATTTAGAACACTCAGAACAATTAGAACATTTAGAACACTCAGAACAATTAGAACATTTAGAACACTCAGAACAATTAGAACATTTAGAACACTCAGAACATTTAGAACACTCAGAACACTCAGAACATTTAGAACACTCAGAACAATTAGAACATTTAGAACACTCAGAACATTTAGAACACTCAGAACAATTAGAACATTTAGAACACTCAGAACATTTAGAACACTCAGAACATTTAGAACACTCAGAACAATTAGAACAATTAGAACACTCAGAACATTTAGAACACTCAGAACACTCAGAACATCTAGAACACTCAGAACAATTAGAACATTTAGAACACTCAGAACATTTAGAACACTCAGAACATTTAGAACACTCAGAACATTTAGAACACTCAGAACATTTAGAACATTTAGAACACTCAGAACATTTAGAACACTCAGACAACTCAAAATATTTAGAACACTCAGAACAATTAGAACATTTAGAACACTCAGAACATTTAGAACACTCAGAACAATTAGAACATTTAGAACACTCAGAACATTTAGAACACTCAGAACATTTAGAACACTCAGAACAATTAGAACATTTAGAACACTCAGAACATTTAGAACACTCAAAACAATTAGAACATTTAGAACACTCAGAACATTTAGAACACTCAGAACATTTAGAACTCTAAACATTTAGAACATTTAGAACACTCAGAACATTTAGAACACTCAGAACAATTAGAACATTTAGAACACTCAGAACAATTAGAACATTTAGAACACTCAGAACAATTAGAACATTTAGAACACTCAGAACATTTAGAACACTCAGAACACTCAGAACATTTAGAACACTCAGAACAATTAGAACATTTAGAACACTCAGAACATTTAGAACACTCAGAACAATTAGAACATTTAGAACACTCAGAACATTTAGAACACTCAGAACATTTAGAACACTCAGAACAATTAGAACATTTAGAACACTCAGAACATTTAGAACACTCAGAACACTCAGAACATCTAGAACACTCAGAACAATTAGAACATTTAGAACACTCAGAACATTTAGAACACTCAGAACATTTAGAACACTCAGAACATTTAGAACACTCAGAACATTTAGAACATTTAGAACACTCAGAACATTTAGAACACTCAGACAACTCAAAATATTTAGAACACTCAGAACAATTAGAACATTTAGAACACTCAGAACATTTAGAACACTCAGAACAATTAGAACATTTAGAACACTCAGAACATTTAGAACACTCAGAACATTTAGAACACTCAGAACAATTAGAACATTTAGAACACTCAGAACATTTAGAACACTCAAAACAATTAGAACATTTAGAACACTCAGAACATTTAGAACACTCAGAACATTTAGAACTCTAAACATTTAGAACATTTAGAACACTCAGAACATTTAGAACACTCAAAACAATTAGAACATTTAGAACACTCAAAACAATTAGAACATTTAGAACACTCAGAACATTTAGAACACTCAGAACATTTAGAACACTCAGAACATTTAGAACACTCAGAACAATTAGAACATTTAGAACACTCAGAACATTTAGAACACTCAGAACAATTAGAACATTTAGAACACTCAGAACATTTCGAACACTCAGAACAATTAGAACATTTAGAACACTCAGAACAATTAGAACACTCAGAACATTTAGAACACTCAGAACAATTAGAACATTTAGAACACTCAGAACATTTAGAACACTCAGAACAATTAGAACATTTAGAACACTCAGAACATTTAGAACACTCAGAACAATTAGAACATTTAGAACACTCAGAACAATTAGAACATTTAGAACACTCAGAACATTTAGAACACTCAGAACAATTAGAACATTTAGAACACTCAGAACATTTAGAACACTCAGAACATTTAGAACACTCAGAACAATTAGAACATTTAGAACACTCAGAACATTTAGAACACTCAGAACACTCAGAACATTTAGAACACTCAGAACATTTAGAACACGCAGAACAATTAGAACATTTAGAACACTCAGAACATTTAGAACACTCAGAACACTCAGAACATTTAGAACACTCAGAACAATTAGAACACTCAGAACATTTAGAACATTTAGAACAATTAGAACATTTAGAACACTCAGAACATTTAGAACACTCAGAACATTTAGAACATTTAGAACACTCAGAACATTTAGAACACTCAGAACAATTAGAACATTTAGAACACTCGGAACATTTAGAACACTCAGAACACTCAGAACATTTAGAACACTCAGAACACTCAGAACATTTAGAACACTCAGAACATTTAGAACACTCAGAACAATTAGAACAATTAGAACACTCAGAACAATTAGAACATTTAGAACATTTAGAACATTCAGAACATTTAGAACATTTAGAACACTCAGAACATTTAGAACACTCAGAACATTTAGAACACTCAGAACAATTAGAACATTTAGAACACTCAGAACATTTAGAACACTCAGAACAATTAGAACATTTAGAACACTCAGAACATTTAGAACACTCAGAACATTTAGAACACTCAGAACAATTAGAACATTTAGAACACTCAGAACAATTAGAACATTTAGAACACTCAGAACATTTAGAACACTCAGAACACTCAGAACATTTAGAACACTCAGAACAATTAGAACATTTAGAACACTCAGAACATTTAGAACACTCAGAACACTTAGAACATTTAGAACACTCAGAACAATTAGAACACTCTGAACATTTAGAACATTTAGAACAATTAGAACATTTAGAACACTCAGAACATTTAGAACACTCAGAACATTTAGAACATTTAGAACACTTAGAACATTTAGAACACTCAGAACAATTAGAACATTTAGAACACTCGGAACATTTAGAACACTCAGAACACTCAGAACATTTAGAACACTCAGAACACTCAGAACATTTAGAACACTCAGAACATTTAGAACACTCAGAACAATTAGAACAATTAGAACACTCAGAACAATTAGAACATTTAGAACATTTAGAACATTCAGAACATTTAGAACATTTAGAACACTCAGAACATTTAGAACACTCAGAACATTTAGAACACTCAGAACATTTATAACACTCAGAACAATTAGAACATTTAGAACACTCAGAACATTTAGAACACTCAGAACAATTAGAACATTTAGAACACTCAGAACATTTAGAACACTCAGAACACTCAGAACATCTAGAACACTCAGAACAATTAGAACATTTAGAACACTCAGAACATTTAGAACACTCAGAACATTTAGAACACTCAGAACATTTAGAACACTCAGAACATTTAGAACATTTAGAACACTCAGAACATTTAGAACACTCAGAACACTCAGAATATTTAGAACACTCAGAACAATTAGAACATTTAGAACACTCAGAACATTTAGAACACTCAGAACATTTAGAACACTCAGAACAATTAGAACATTTAGAACACTCAGAACATTTAGAACACTCAGAACACTCAGAACATTTAGAACACTCAGAACATTTAGAACATTTAGAACACTCAGAATATTTAGAACACTCAGAACAATTAGAACATTTAGAACACTCAGAACATTTAGAACACTCAGAACATTTAGAACACTCAGAACAATTAGAACATTTAGAACACTCAGAACATTTAGAACACTCAGAACACTCAGAACATTTAGAACACTCTGAACAATTAGAACATTTAGAACACTCAGAACATTTAGAGCAATCAGAACATTTAGAACACTCAGAAATTTAGAACACTCAGAACACTCAGAACATTTAGAACACTCAGAACAATTAGAACATTTAGAACACTCAGAACACTCAGAACAATTAGAACACTCAGAACACTCAGAACATTTAGAACATTTAGAACATTTAGAACACTCAGAAAATTTAGAACATTTAGAACAATCAGAACATTTAGAACACTCAAAACATTTAGAACACTCAGAACATTTAGAACATTTAGAACACTCAGAACATTTAGAACACTCAGAACAATTAGAACATTTAGAACACTCGGAACATTTAGAACACTCAGAACACTCAGAACATTTAGAACACTCAGAACACTCAGAACATTTAGAACACTCAGAACATTTAGAACACTCAGAACAATTAGAACAATTAGAACACTCAGAACAATTAGAACATTTAGAACATTTAGAACATTCAGAACATTTAGAACATTTAGAACACTCAGAACATTTAGAACACTCAGAACATTTAGAACACTCAGAACAATTAGAACATTTAGAACACTCAGAACATTTAGAACACTCAGAACAATTAGAACATTTAGAACACTCAGAACATTTAGAACACTCAGAACATTTAGAACACTCAGAACAATTAGAACATTTAGAACACTCAGAACAATTAGAACATTTAGAACACTCAGAACATTTAGAACACTCAGAACACTCAGAACATTTAGAACACTCAGAACAATTAGAACATTTAGAACACTCAGAACATTTAGAACACTCAGAACACTTAGAACATTTAGAACACTCAGAACAATTAGAACACTCTGAACATTTAGAACATTTAGAACAATTAGAACATTTAGAACACTCAGAACATTTAGAACACTCAGAACAATTAGAACAATTAGAACACTCAGAACAATTAGAACATTTAGAACATTTAGAACATTCAGAACATTTAGAACATTTAGAACACTCAGAACATTTAGAACACTCAGAACATTTAGAACACTCAGAACATTTAGAACACTCAGAACAATTAGAACATTTAGAACACTCAGAACATTTAGAACACTCAGAACAATTAGAACATTTAGAACACTCAGAACATTTAGAACACTCAGAACACTCAGAACATCTAGAACACTCAGAACAATTAGAACATTTAGAACACTCAGAACATTTAGAACACTCAGAACATTTAGAACACTCAGAACATTTAGAACACTCAGAACATTTAGAACATTTAGAACACTCAGAACATTTAGAACACTCAGAACACTCAGAATATTTAGAACACTCAGAACAATTAGAACATTTAGAACACTCAGAACATTTAGAACACTCAGAACATTTAGAACACTCAGAACAATTAGACATTTAGAACACTCAGAACATTTAGAACACTCAGAACACTCAGAACATTTAGAACACTCAGAACATTTAGAACATTTAGAACACTCAGAATATTTAGAACACTCAGAACAATTAGAACATTTAGAACACTCAGAACATTTAGAACACTCAGAACATTTAGAACACTCAGAACAATTAGAACATTTAGAACACTCAGAACATTTAGAACACTCAGAACACTCAGAACATTTAGAACACTCTGAACAATTAGAACATTTAGAACACTCAGAACATTTAGAGCAATCAGAACATTTAGAACACTCAGAAATTTAGAACACTCAGAACACTCAGAACATTTAGAACACTCAGAACAATTAGAACATTTAGAACACTCAGAACACTCAGAACAATTAGAACACTCAGAACACTCAGAACATTTAGAACATTTAGAACATTTAGAACACTCAGAACATTTAGAACATTTAGAACAATCAGAACATTTAGAACACTCAGAACATTTAGAACACTCAGAACATTTAGAACATTTAGAACACTCAGAACATTTAGAACACTCAGAACACTCAGAACATTTAGAACACTCAGAACAATTAGAACATTTAGAACACTCAGAACATTTAGAACACTCAGAACAATTAGAATATTTAGAACACTCAGAACATTTAGAACACTCAGAACAATTAGAACATTTAGAACACTCAGAACAGTTAGAACACTCAAAACAATTAGAACATTTAGAACACTCAGAACATTTAGAACACTCAGAACATTTAGAACACTCTGAACAATTAGAACATTTAGAACACTCAGAACATTTAGAACACTCAGAACAATTAGAACATTTAGAACACTCAGAACAGTTAGAACACTCAAAACAATTAGAACATTTAGAACACTCAGAACATTTAGAACACTCAGAACATTTAGAACTCTAAACATTTAGAACATTTAGAACACTCAGAACATTTAGAACACTCAAAACAATTAGAACATTTAGAACACTCAAAACAATTAGAACATTTAGAACACTCAGAACATTTAGAACACTCAGAACATTTAGAACACTCAGAACAATTAGAACATTTAGAACACTCAGAACATTTAGAACACTCAGAACAATTAGAACATTTAGAACACTCAGAACATTTCGAACACTCAGAACAATTAGAACATTTAGAACACTCAGAACATTTAGAACACTCAGAACATTTAGAACACTCAGAACAATTAGAACATTTAGAACACTCAGAACATTTAGAACACTCAGAACAATTAGAACATTTAGAACACTCAGAACATTTAGAACACTCAGAACAATTAGAACATTTAGAACACTCAGAACAATTAGAACATTTAGAACACTCAGAACATTTAGAACACTCAGAACAATTAGAACATTTAACACACTCAGAACATTTAGAACACTCAGAACATTTAGAACACTCAGAACAATTAGAACATTTAGAACACTCAGAACATTTAGAACACTCAGAACATTTAGAACACTCAGAACATTTAGAACACTCAGAACATTTAGAACACGCAGAACAATTAGAACATTTAGAACACTCAGAACATTTAGAACACTCAGAACACTCAGAACATTTAGAACACTCAGAACAATTAGAACATTTAGAACACTCAGAACATTTAGAACACTCAGAACATTTAGAACATTTAGAACAATTAGAACATTTAGAACACTCAGAACATTTAGAACACTCAGAACAATTAGAACATTTAGAACACTCAGAACATTTAGAACACTCAGAACAATTAGAACATTTAGAACACTCAGAACATTTAGAACACTCATAACATTTAGAACACTCAGAACAATTAGAACATTTAGAACACTCAGAACAATTAGAACATTTAGAACACTCAGAACATTTAGAACACTCAGAACACTCAGAACATTTAGAACACTCAGAACAATTAGAACATTTAGAACACTCAGAACATTTAGAACACTCAGAACACTTAGAACATTTAGAACACTCAGAACAATTAGAACACTCTGAACATTTAGAACATTTAGAACAATTAGAACATTTAGAACACTCAGAACATTTAGAACACTCAGAACATTTAGAACATTTAGAACACTTAGAACATTTAGAACACTCAGAACAATTAGAACATTTAGAACACTCGGAACATTTAGAACACTCAGAAAACTCAGAACATTTAGAACACTCAGAACACTCAGAACATTTAGAACACTCAGAACATTTAGAACACTCAGAACAATTAGAACAATTAGAACACTCAGAACAATTAGAACATTTAGAACATTTAGAACATTCAGAACATTTAGAACATTTAGAACACTCAGAACATTTAGAACACTCAGAACATTTAGAACACTCAGAACATTTAGAACACTCAGAACAATTAGAACATTTAGAACACTCAGAACATTTAGAACACTCAGAACAATTAGAACATTTAGAACACTCAGAACATTTAGAACACTCAGAACACTCAGAACATCTAGAACACTCAGAACAATTAGAACATTTAGAACACTCAGAACATTTAGAACACTCAGAACATTTAGAACACTCAGAACATTTAGAACATTTAGAACACTCAGAACATTTAGAACACTCAGAACACTCAGAATATTTAGAACACTCAGAACAATTAGAACATTTAGAACACTCAGAACATTTAGAACACTCAGAACATTTAGAACACTCAGAACAATTAGAACATTTAGAACACTCAGAACATTTAGAACACTCAGAACACTCAGAACATTTAGAACACTCAGAACAATTAGAACATTTAGAACACTCAGAAAATTTAGAACACTCAGAACATTTAGAACATTTAGAACACTCAGAATATTTAGAACACTCAGAACAATTAGAACATTTAGAACACTCAGAACATTTAGAACACTCAGAACATTTAGAACACTCAGAACAATTAGAACATTTAGAACACTCAGAACATTTAGAACACTCAGAACACTCAGAACATTTAGAACACTCTGAACAATTAGAACATTTAGAACACTCAGAACATTTAGAGCAATCAGAACATTTAGAACACTCAGAACATTTAGAACATTTAGAACACTCAGAAATTTAGAACACTCAGAACACTCAGAACATTTAGAACACTCAGAACAATTAGAACATTTAGAACACTCAGAACACTCAGAACAATTAGAACACTCAGAACACTCAGAACATTTAGAACATTTAGAACATTTAGAACACTCAGAAAATTTAGAACATTTAGAACACTCAGAACATTTAGAACACTCAGAACATTTAGAACACTCAGAACATTTAGAACATTTAGAACACTCAGAACATTTAGAACACTCAGAACACTCAGAACATTTAGAACACTCAGAACAATTAGAACATTTAGAACACTCAGAACATTTAGAACACTCAGAACAATTAGAATATTTAGAACACTCAGAACATTTAGAACACTCAGAACAATTAGAACATTTAGAACACTCAGAACAGTTAGAACACTCAAAACAATTAGAACATTTAGAACACTCAGAACATTTAGAACACTCAGAACATTTAGAACACTCAGAACAATTAGAACATTTAGAACACTCGGAACATTTAGAACACTCAGAACACTCAGAACATTTAGAACACTCAGAACACTCAGAACATTTAGAACACTCAGAACATTTAGAACACTCAGAACAATTAGAACAATTAGAACACTCAGAACAATTAGAACATTTAGAACATTTAGAACATTCAGAACATTTAGAACATTTAGAACACTCAGAACATTTAGAACACTCAGAACATTTAGAACACTCAGAACAATTAGAACATTTAGAACACTCAGAACATTTAGAACACTCAGAACATTTAGAACACTCAGAACAATTAGAACATTTAGAACACTCAGAACAATTAGAACATTTAGAACACTCAGAACATTTAGAACACTCAGAACACTCAGAACATTTGGAACACTCAGAACAATTAGAACATTTAGAACACTCAGAACATTTAGAACACTCAGAACACTTAGAACATTTAGAACACTCAGAACAATTAGAACACTCTGAACATTTAGAACATTTAGAACAATTAGAACATTTAGAACACTCAGAACATTTAGAACACTCAGAACATTTAGAACATTTAGAACACTTAGAACATTTAGAACACTCAGAACAATTAGAACATTTAGAACACTCGGAACATTTAGAACACTCAGAACACTCAGAACATTTAGAACACTCAGAACACTCAGAACATTTAGAACACTCAGAACATTTAGAACACTCAGAACAATTAGAACAATTAGAACACTCAGAACAATTAGAACATTTAGAACATTTAGAACATTCAGAACATTTAGAACATTTAGAACACTCAGAACATTTAGAACACTCAGAACATTTAGAACACTCAGAACATTTAGAACACTCAGAACAATTAGAACATTTAGAACACTCAGAACATTTAGAACACTCAGAACAATTAGAACATTTAGAACACTCAGAACATTTAGAACACTCAGAACACTCAGAACATCTAGAACACTCAGAACAATTAGAACATTTAGAACACTCAGAACATTTAGAACACTCAGAACATTTAGAACACTCAGAACATTTAGAACACTCAGAACATTTAGAACATTTAGAACACTCAGAACATTTAGAACACTCAGAACACTCAGAATATTTAGAACACTCAGAACAATTAGAACATTTAGAACACTCAGAACATTTAGAACACTCAGAACATTTAGAACACTCAGAACAATTAGAACATTTAGAACACTCAGAACATTTAGAACACTCAGAACACTCAGAACATTTAGAACACTCAGAACAATTAGAACATTTAGAACACTCAGAACATTTAGAACACTCAGAACACTCAGAACATTTAGAACACTCAGAACAATTAGAACATTTAGAACACTCAGAACATTTAGAACACTCAGAACACTTAGAACATTTAGAACACTCAGAACAATTAGAACACTCTGAACATTTAGAACATTTAGAACAATTAGAACATTTAGAACACTCAGAACATTTAGAACACTCAGAACATTTAGAACATTTAGAACACTTAGAACATTTAGAACACTCAGAACAATTAGAACATTTAGAACACTCGGAACATTTAGAACACTCAGAAAACTCAGAACATTTAGAACACTCAGAACACTCAGAACATTTAGAACACTCAGAACATTTAGAACACTCAGAACAATTAGAACAATTAGAACACTCAGAACAATTAGAACATTTAGAACATTTAGAACATTCAGAACATTTAGAACATTTAGAACACTCAGAACATTTAGAACACTCAGAACATTTAGAACACTCAGAACATTTAGAACACTCAGAACAATTAGAACATTTAGAACACTCAGAACATTTAGAACACTCAGAACAATTAGAACATTTAGAACACTCAGAACATTTAGAACACTCAGAACACTCAGAACATCTAGAACACTCAGAACAATTAGAACATTTAGAACACTCAGAACATTTAGAACACTCAGAACATTTAGAACACTCAGAACATTTAGAACATTTAGAACACTCAGAACATTTAGAACACTCAGAACACTCAGAATATTTAGAACACTCAGAACAATTAGAACATTTAGAACACTCAGAACATTTAGAACACTCAGAACATTTAGAACATTTAGAACACTCAGAATATTTAGAACACTCAGAACAATTAGAACATTTAGAACACTCAGAACATTTAGAACACTCAGAACATTTAGAACACTCAGAACAATTAGAACATTTAGAACACTCAGAACATTTAGAACACTCAGAACACTCAGAACATTTAGAACACTCTGAACAATTAGAACATTTAGAACACTCAGAACATTTAGAGCAATCAGAACATTTAGAACACTCAGAACATTTAGAACATTTAGAACACTCAGAAATTTAGAACACTCAGAACACTCAGAACATTTAGAACACTCAGAACAATTAGAACATTTAGAACACTCAGAACACTCAGAACAATTAGAACACTCAGAACACTCAGAACATTTAGAACATTTAGAACATTTAGAACACTCAGAAAATTTAGAACATTTAGAACACTCAGAACATTTAGAACACTCAGAACATTTAGAACACTCAGAACATTTAGAACATTTAGAACACTCAGAACATTTAGAACACTCAGAACACTCAGAACATTTAGAACACTCAGAACAATTAGAACATTTAGAACACTCAGAACATTTAGAACACTCAGAATAATTAGAATATTTAGAACACTCAGAACATTTAGAACACTCAGAACAATTAGAACATTTAGAACACTCAGAACAGTTAGAACACTCAAAACAATTAGAACATTTAGAACACTCAGAACATTTAGAACACTCAGAACATTTAGAACACTCTGAACAATTAGAACATTTAGAACACTCAGAACATTTAGAACACTCAGAACAATTAGAACATTTAGAACACTCAGAACAGTTAGAACACTCAAAACAATTAGAACATTTAGAACACTCAGAACATTTAGAACACTCAGAACATTTAGAACTCTAAACATTTAGAACATTTAGAACACTCAGAACATTTAGAACACTCAAAACAATTAGAACATTTAGAACACTCAAAACAATTAGAACATTTAGAACACTCAGAACATTTAGAACACTCAGAACATTTAGAACACTCAGAACAATTAGAACATTTAGAACACTCAGAACATTTAGAACACTCAGAACAATTAGAACATTTAGAACACTCAGAACATTTCGAACACTCAGAACAATTAGAACATTTAGAACACTCAGAACATTTAGAACACTCAGAACATTTAGAACACTCAGAACAATTAGAACATTTAGAACACTCAGAACATTTAGAACACTCAGAACAATTAGAACATTTAGAACACTCAGAACATTTAGAACACTCAGAACAATTAGAACATTTAGAACACTCAGAACAATTAGAACATTTAGAACACTCAGAACATTTAGAACACTCAGAACAATTAGAACATTTAACACACTCAGAACATTTAGAACACTCAGAACATTTAGAACACTCAGAACAATTAGAACATTTAGAACACTCAGAACATTTAGAACACTCAGAACATTTAGAACACTCAGAACATTTAGAACACTCAGAACATTTAGAGCACGCAGAACAATTAGAACATTTAGAACACTCAGAACATTTAGAACACTCAGAACACTCAGAAGATTTAGAACACTCAGAACAATTAGAACATTTAGAACACTCAGAACATTTAGAACACTCAGAACATTTAGAACATTTAGAACAATTAGAACATTTAGAACACTCAGAACATTTAGAACACTCAGAACATTTAGAACATTTAGAACACTCAGAACATTTAGAACACTCGGAACAATTAGAACATTTAGAACACTCGGAACATTTAGAACACTCAGAACACTCAGAACATTTAGAACACTCAGAACATTTAGAACACTCAGAACATTTAGAACACTCAGAACAATTAGAACAATTAGATCACTCAGAACAATTAGAACATTTAGAACATTTAGAACATTCAGAACATTTAGAACATTTAGAACACTCAGAACATTTAGAACACTCAGAACAATTAGAACATTTAGAACACTCAGAACAGTTAGAACACTCAAAACAATTAGAACATTTAGAACACTCAGAACATTTAGAACACTCAGAACATTTAGAACTCTAAACATTTAGAACATTTAGAACACTCAGAACATTTAGAACACTCAAAACAATTAGAACATTTAGAACACTCAAAACAATTAGAACATTTAGAACACTCAGAACATTTAGAACACTCAGAACATTTAGAACACTCAGAACAATTAGAACATTTAGAACACTCAGAACATTTAGAACACTCAGAACAATTAGAACATTTAGAACACTCAGAACATTTCGAACACTCAGAACAATTAGAACATTTAGAACACTCAGAACATTTAGAACACTCAGAACATTTAGAACACTCCGAACAATTAGAACATTTAGAACACTCAGAACATTTAGAACACTCAGAACAATTAGAACATTTAGAACACTCAGAACATTTAGAACACTCAGAACAATTAGAACATTTAGAACACTCAGAACAATTAGAACATTTAGAACACTCAGAACATTTAGAACACTCAGAACAATTAGAACATTTAACACACTCAGAACATTTAGAACACTCAGAACATTTAGAACACTCAGAACAATTAGAACATTTAGAACACTCAGAACATTTAGAACACTCAGAACATTTAGAACACTCAGAACATTTAGAACACTCAGAACATTTAGAACACGCAGAACAATTAGAACATTTAGAACACTCAGAACATTTAGAACACTCAGAACACTCAGAACATTTAGAACACTCAGAACAATTAGAACATTTAGAACACTCAGAACATTTAGAACACTCAGAACATTTAGAACATTTAGAACAATTAGAACATTTAGAACACTCAGAGCATTTAGAACACTCAGAACATTTAGAACATTTAGAACACTCAGAACATTTAGAACACTCAGAACAATTAGAACATTTAGAACACTCGGAACATTTAGAACACTCAGAACACTCAGAACATTTAGAACACTCAGAACATTTAGAACACTCAGAACATTTAGAACACTCAGAACAATTAGAACAATTAGAACACTCAGAACAATTAGAACATTTAGAACATTTAGAACATTCAGAACATTTAGAACATTTAGAACACTCAGAACATTTAGAACACTCAGAACATTTAGAACACTCAGAACATTTAGAACACTCAGAACAATTAGAACATTTAGAACACTCAGAACATTTAGAACACTCAGAACAATTAGAACACTCAGAACATTTAGAACACTCAGAACAATTAGAACATTTAGAACACTCAGAACAATTAGAACATTTAGAACACTCAGAACAATTAGAACATTTAGAACACTCAGAACATTTAGAACACTCAGAACAATTAGAACATTTAGAACACTCAGAACATTTAGAACACTCAGAACAATTACAACATTTAGAACACTCAGAACATTTAGAACACTCAGAACATTTAGAACACTCAGAACAATTAGAACATTTAGAACACTCAGAACATTTAGAACACTCAGAACACTCAGAACATCTAGAACACTCAGAGCTATTAGAACATTTAGAACACTCAGAACATTTAGAACACTCAGAACATTTAGAACACTCAGAACATTTAGAACACTCAGAACATTTAGAACATTTAGAACACTCAGAACATTTAGAACACTCAGACAACTCAAAATATTTAGAACACTCAGAACAATTAGAACATTTAGAACACTCAGAACATTTAGAACACTCAGAACACTCAGAACATCTAGAACAATTAGAACATTTAGAACACTCAGAACATTTAGAACACTCAGAACACTCAGAACATTTAGAACACTCAGAACAATTAGAACATTTAGAACACTCAGAAAATTTAGAACACTCAGAACATTTAGAACATTTAGAACACTCAGAATATTTAGAACACGCAGAACAATTAGGACATTTAGAACACTCAGAACATTTAGAACACTCAGAACATTTAGAACACTCAGAACAATTAGAACATTTAGAACATTTAGAACACTCAGAACATTTAGAACACTCAGAACACTCAGAACATTTAGAACACTCAGAACAATTAGAACATTTAGAACACTCAGAACATTTAGAGGAATCAGAACATTTAGAACACTCAGAACATTTAGAACATTTAGAACACTCAGAAATTTAGAACACTCAGAACACTCAGAACATTTAGAACACTCAGAACAATTAGAACATTTAGAACACTCAGAACAATTAGAACAATCAGAACACTCAGAATATTTAGAACATTTAGAACACTCAGAACATTTAGAACATTTAGAACACTCAGAACATTTAGAACACTCAGAACATTTAGAACACTCAGAACATTTAGAACATTTAGAACACTCAGAACATTTAGAACACTCAGAACACTCAGAACATTTAGAACACTCAGAACAATTAGAACATTTAGAACACTCAGAACATTTAGAAAACTCAGAAAATTTAGAACACTCAGAACAATTAGAACATTTAGAACACTCAGAACATTTAGAACACTCAGAACAATTAGAACATTTAGAACACTCAGAACATTTCGAACACTCAGAACAATTAGAACATTTAGAACACTCAGAACATTTAGAACACTCAGAACATTTAGAACACTCAGAACAATTAGAACATTTAGAACACTCAGAACATTTAGAACACTCAGAACAATTAGAACATTTAGAACACTCAGAACATTTAGAACACTCAGAACAATTAGAACACTCAGAACATTTAGAACACTCAGAACAATTAGAACATTTAGAACACTCAGAACAATTAGAACATTTAGAACACTCAGAACATTTAGAACACTCAGAACAATTAGAACATTTAACACACTCAGAACATTTAGAACACTCAGAACATTTAGAACACTCAGAACAATTAGAACATTTAGAACACTCAGAACATTTAGAACACTCAGAACATTTAGAACACTCAGAACATTTAGAACACTCAGAACATTTAGAACACGCAGAACAATTAGAACATTTAGAACACTCAGAACATTTAGAACACTCAGAACACTCAGAACATTTAGAACACTCAGAACAATTAGAACATTTAGAACACTCAGAACATTTAGAACACTCAGAACATTTAGAACATTTAGAACAATTAGAACATTTAGAACACTCAGAACAATTAGAACATTTAGAACACTCAGAACATTTAGAACACTCAGAACAATTAGAACATTTAGAACACTCGGAAAACATTTAGAACACTCAGAACACTCAGAACATTTACAACACTCAGAACATTTAGAACACTCAGAACATTTAGAACACTCAGAACAATTAGAACAATTAGAACACTCAGAACAATTAGAACATTTAGAACATTTAGAACATTCAGAACATTTAGAACATTTAGAACACTCAGAACATTTAGAACACTCAGAACATTTAGAACACTCAGAACATTTAGAACACTCAGAACAATTAGAACATTTAGAACACTCAGAACATTTAGAACACTCAGAACAATTAGAACATTTAGAACACTCAGAACATTTAGAACACTCAGAACAATTAGAACATTTAGAACACTCAGAACATTTAGAACACTCAGAACAATTAGAACATTTAGAACACTCAGAACAATTAGAACATTTAGAACACTCAGAACATTTAGAACACTCAGAACAATTAGAACATTTAACACACTCAGAACATTTAGAACACTCAGAACATTTAGAACACTCAGAACAATTAGAACATTTAGAACACTCAGAACATTTAGAACACTCAGAACATTTAGAACACTCAGAACATTTAGAACACTCAGAACATTTAGAACACGCAGAACAATTAGAACATTTAGAACACTCAGAACATTTAGAACACTCAGAACACTCAGAACATTTAGAACACTCAGAACAATTAGAACATTTAGAACACTCAGAACATTTAGAACACTCAGAACATTTAGAACATTTAGAACAATTAGAACATTTAGAACACTCAGAACAATTAGAACATTTAGAACACTCAGAACATTTAGAACACTCAGAACAATTAGAACATTTAGAACACTCGGAAAACATTTAGAACACTCAGAACACTCAGAACATTTACAACACTCAGAACATTTAGAACACTCAGAACATTTAGAACACTCAGAACAATTAGAACAATTAGAACACTCAGAACAATTAGAACATTTAGAACATTTAGAACATTCAGAACATTTAGAACATTTAGAACACTCAGAACATTTAGAACACTCAGAACATTTAGAACACTCAGAACATTTAGAACACTCAGAACAATTAGAACATTTAGAACACTCAGAACATTTAGAACACTCAGAACAATTAGAACACTCAGAACATTTAGAACACTCAGAACAATTAGAACATTTAGAACACTCAGAACAATTAGAACATTTAGAACACTCAGAACAATTAGAACATTTAGAACACTCAGAACATTTAGAACACTCAGAACAATTAGAACATTTAGAACACTCAGAACATTTAGAACACTCAGAACAATTAGAACATTTAGAACACTCAGAACATTTAGAACACTCAGAACATTTAGAACACTCAGAACAATTAGAACATTTAGAACACTCAGAACATTTAGAACACTCAGAACACTCAGAACATCTAGAACACTCAGAGCTATTAGAACATTTAGAACACTCAGAACATTTAGAACACTCAGAACATTTAGAACACTCAGAACATTTAGAACACTCAGAACATTTAGAACATTTAGAACACTCAGAACATTTAGAACACTCAGACAACTCAAAATATTTAGAACACTCAGAACAATTAGAACATTTAGAACACTCAGAACATTTAGAACACTCAGAACACTCAGAACATTTAGAGCAATCAGAACATTTAGAACACTCAGAACATTTAGAACATTTAGAACACTCAGAAATTTAGAACACTCAGAACACTCAGAACATTTAGAACATTTAGAACACTCAGAACAATTAGAACATTTAGAACATTTAGAACACTCAGAATATTTAGAACACTCAGACAACTCAAAATATTTAGAACACTCAGAACAATTAGAACATTTAGAACACTCAGAACATTTAGAACACTCAGAACACTCAGAACATCTAGAACAATTAGAACATTTAGAACACTCAGAACATTTAGAACACTCAGAACACTCAGAACATTTAGAACACTCAGAACAATTAGAACATTTAGAACACTCAGAAAATTTAGAACACTCAGAACATTTAGAACATTTAGAACACTCAGAATATTTAGAACACTCAGAACAATTAGAACATTTAGAACACTCAGAACATTTAGAACACTCAGAACATTTAGAACACTCAGAACAATTAGAACATTTAGAACACTCAAAACATTTAGAACACTCAGAACACTCAGAACATTTAGAACACTCAGAACAATTAGAACATTTAGAACACTCAGAACATTTAGAGCAATCAGAACATTTAGAACACTCAGAACATTTAGAACATTTAGAACACTCAGAAATTTAGAACACTCAGAACACTCAGAACATTTAGAACACTCAGAACAATTAGAACATTTAGAACACTCAGAACAATTAGAACAATCAGAACACTCAGAATATTTAGAACATTTAGAACACTCAGAACATTTAGAACATTTAGAACACTCAGAACATTTAGAACACTCAGAACATTTAGAACACTCAGAACATTTAGAACATTTAGAACACTCAGAACATTTAGAACACTCAGAACACTCAGAACATTTAGAACACTCAGAACAATTAGAACATTTAGAACACTCAGAACATTTAGAACACTCAGAACATTTAGAACACTCAGAACAATTAGAACATTTAGAACACTCAGAACATTTAGAACACTCAGAACACTCAGAACATTTAGAACACTCAGAACAATTAGAACATTTAGAACACTCAGAAAATTTAGAACACTCAGAACATTTAGAACATTTAGAACACTCAGAATATTTAGAACACTCAGAACAATTAGAACATTTAGAACACTCAGAACATTTAGAACACTCAGAACATTTAGAACACTCAGAACAATTAGAACATTTAGAACACTCAAAACATTTAGAACACTCAGAACACTCAGAACATTTAGAACACTCAGAACAATTAGAACATTTAGAACACTCAGAACATTTAGAGCAATCAGAACATTTAGAACACTCAGAACATTTAGAACATTTAGAACACTCAGAAATTTAGAACACTCAGAACACTCAGAACATTTAGAACACTCAGAACAATTAGAACATTTAGAACACTCAGAACAATTAGAACAATCAGAACACTCAGAATATTTAGAACATTTAGAACACTCAGAACATTTAGAACATTTAGAACACTCAGAACATTTAGAACACTCAGAACATTTAGAACACTCAGAACATTTAGAACATTTAGAACACTCAGAACATTTAGAACACTCAGAACACTCAGAACATTTAGAACACTCAGAACAATTAGAACATTTAGAACACTCAGAACATTTAGAACACTCAGAACATTTAGAACACTCAGAACAATTAGAACATTTAGAACACTCAGAACATTTAGAACACTCAGAACAATTAGAACATTTAGAACACTCAGAACATTTCGAACACTCAGAACAATTAGAACATTTAGAACACTCAGAACATTTAGAACACTCAGAACATTTAGAACACTCAGAACAATTAGAACATTTAGAACACTCAGAACAATTAGAACATTTAGAACACTCAGAACATTTCGAACACTCAGAACAATTAGAACATTTAGAACACTCAGAACATTTAGAACACTCAGAACATTTAGAACACTCAGAACATTTAGAACACTCAGAACATTTAGAACACTCAGAACATTTAGAACATTTAGAACACTCAGAACATTTAGAACACTCAGAACACTCAGAACATTTAGAACACTCAGAACAATTAGAACATTTAGAACACTCAGAACATTTAGAACACTCAGAACAATTAGAACATTTAGAACACTCAGAACATTTAGAACACTCAGAACATTTAGAACACTCAGAAAAATTAGAACATTTAGAACACTCAGAACATTTAGAACACTGAAAACAATTAGAACATTTAGAACACTCAGAACATTTAGAACACTCAGAAAATTTAGAACTCTAAACATTTAGAACATTTAGAACACTCAGAACATTTAGAACACTCAAAACAATTAGAACATTTAGAACACTCAAAACAATTAGAACATTTAGAACACTCAGAACATTTAGAACACTCAGAACATTTAGAACACTCAGAACAATTAGAACATTTAGAACACTCAGAACATTTAGAACACTCAGAACAATTAGAACATTTAGAACACTCAGAACATTTCGAACACTCAGAACAATTAGAACATTTAGAACACTCAGAACATTTAGAACACTCAGAACATTTAGAACACTCAGAACAATTAGAACATTTAGAACACTCAGAACATTTAGAACACTCAGAACAATTAGAACATTTAGAACACTCAGAACATTTAGAACACTCAGAACAATTAGAACATTTAGAACACTCAGAACAATTAGAACATTTAGAACACTCAGAACATTTAGAACACTCAGAACAATTAGAACATTTAGAACACTCAGAAAATTTAGAACACTCAGAATATTTAGAACACTCAGAACAATTAGAACATTTAGAACACTCAGAACATTTAGAACACTCAGAACACTCAGAACATTTAGAACACTCAGAACATTTAGAACACTCAGAACACTCAGAACATTTAGAACACTCAGAACATTTAGAACACGCAGAACAATTAGAACATTTAGAACACTCAGAACATTTAGAACACTCAGAACACTCAGAACATTTAGAACACTCAGAACAATTAGAACATTTAGAACACTCAGAACATTTAGAACACTCAGAACATTTAGAACATTTAGAACATTTAGAACATTTAGAACAATTAGAACATTTAGAACACTCAGAACATTTAGAACATTTAGAACACTCAGAACATTTAGAACACTCAGAACAATTAGAACATTTAGAACACTCGGAACATTTAGAACACTCAGAACACTCAGAACATTTAGAACACTCAGAACACTCAGAACATTTAGAACACTCAGAACATTTAGAACACTCAGAACAATTAGAACAATTAGAACACTCAGAACAATTAGAACATTTAGAACACTCAGAACATTTAGAACACTCAGAACAATTAGAACATTTAGAACACTCAGAACATTTAGAACACTCAGAACAATTAGACAATAGAACACTCAGAACAATTAGAACATTTAGAACACTCAGAACATTTAGAACACTCAGAACAATTAGAACGTTTAGAACACTCAGAAAATTTAGAACACTCAGAACATTTAGAACACTCAGAACAATTAGAACATTTAGAACACTCAGAACATTTAGAACACTCAGAACACTCAGAACATTTAGAACACTCAGAACATTTAGAACACTCAGAACACTCAGAACATTTAGAACACTCAGAACATTTAGAACACGCAGAACAATTAGAACATTTAGAACACTCAGAACATTTAGAACACTCAGAACACTCAGAACATTTAGAACACTCAGAACAATTAGAACATTTAGAACACTCAGAACATTTAGAACACTCAGAACATTTAGAACATTTAGAACATTTAGAACATTTAGAACAATTAGAACATTTAGAACACTCAGAACATTTAGAACACTCAGAACATTTAGAACATTTAGAACACTCAGAACATTTAGAACACTCAGAACAATTAGAACATTTAGAACACTCGGAACATTTAGAACACTCAGAACACTCAGAACATTTAGAACACTCAGAACACTCAGAACATTTAGAACACTCAGAACATTTAGAACACTCAGAACAATTAGAACAATTAGAACACTCAGAACAATTAGAACATTTAGAACACTCAGAACATTTAGAACACTCAGAACAATTAGAACATTTAGAACACTCAGAACATTTAGAACACTCAGAACACTCAGAACATTTAGAACACTCAGAACATTTAGAACACTCAGAACAATTAGAACAATTAGAACACTCAGAACAATTAGAACATTTAGAACACTCAGAACATTTAGAACACTCAGAACAATTAGAACATTTAGAACACTCAGAACATTTAGAACACTCAGAACAATTAGAACATTTAGAACACTCAGAACAATTAGAACATTTAGAACACTCAGAACATTTAGAACACTCAGAACAATTAGAACGTTTAGAACACTCAGAAAATTTAGAACACTCAGAACATTTAGAACACTCAGAACAATTAGAACATTTAGAACACTCAGAACATTTAGAACACTCAGAACACTCAGAACATTTAGAACACTCAGAACATTTAGAACACTCAGAACACTCAGAACATTTAGAACACTCAGAACATTTAGAACACGCAGAACAATTAGAACATTTAGAACACTCAGAACATTTAGAACACTCAGAACACTCAGAACATTTAGAACACTCAGAACAATTAGAACATTTAGAACACTCAGAACATTTAGAACACTCAGAACATTTAGAACATTTAGAACATTTAGAACATTTAGAACAATTAGAACATTTAGAACACTCAGAACATTTAGAACACTCAGAACATTTAGAACATTTAGAACACTCAGAACATTTAGAACACTCAGAACAATTAGAACATTTAGAACACTCGGAACATTTAGAACACTCAGAACACTCAGAACATTTAGAACACTCAGAACACTCAGAACATTTAGAACACTCAGAACATTTAGAACACTCAGAACAATTAGAACAATTAGAACACTCAGAACAATTAGAACATTTAGAACACTCAGAACATTTAGAACACTCAGAACAATTAGAACATTTAGAACACTCAGAACATTTAGAACACTCAGAACAATTAGAACATTTAGAACACTCAGAACAATTAGAAC
>NW_028157266.1:0-37500 GCF_964263955.1 Coregonus lavaretus
ATGACATACCTAATGAATACAACACAGCTTTGGTTACACCCCTGTCTAAAAAATGAATGGTTTTGACTGCTTGGAACATTTGGAAATGAAGCTTAGGCTTTGTGATGAAGGCTTTGGGCATCGCTTTCCTTTAGGTGGTAGTGGAATTTAACATCTCTTTTCTGGATTTGGATCATTAGTGGGTATTCTGCTCTGCATGCATTATTTGGAGTTTTGCGTTGTACTCTGAGGATATTCTGCAGAATTCTGCATGCAGTCTCAATTGGGTGTTTGCCTCTCTCTCTCTCTCTCTCTCTCTCTCTCTCTCTCTCTCTCTCTCTCTCTCTCTCTCTCTCTCTCTCTCTCTCTCTCTCTCTCTCTCTCCTCGCTCTCTCTCTCTCTCTCTCTCTCTCTCTCTCCCTCCCTCTCTCTCTCTCTCTCTCTCTCTCTCTCTCTCTCTCTCTCTCTCTCTCTCTCATCTCTCTCTCTCTCTCTCTCTCTCTCTCTCTCTCTCTCTCTCTCTCTCTCACTCTTTCTCTCTCTCTATCTCTAACTCTCTCTCTCTCCCTGTAGGTGAGCAGGGTCAGTTGAAGATCTACCTACCTAAGAAGCTGTTGGAGTGTTTGCCCAAATGTTCCTCTCTGCCTAAGGAGCGTCACCGCTGGAACACCAATGAGGTGAGACAGAGCGCCACCCTGTGGCCAATGGGGACTGCCTGAGTCCCTACAGAGTGGAACCTATGTTGCCAAGACCAGTGTTTCCCAAATGGTGATGGGTTAGGAGGACCCAATATTTGGTTGTGCCTGGTCCATCCAGGGTTGTGGCTAAGGACTTGGATGGATTAGGGCCTCTGTGTAGCAGTGTTTTAGTGTGGTGACCTCTAGGCTCTTCCAAAGGTTAGCATCTCCCTTCACTATTCCAGTGGATGTGTTTCTGAGTTGAGTGCTAGAGGTGATGCTCATAGTATCATAGTAGTGTGTGTGTATGTGTGTGTGTGTGTGTGTGTGTGTGTGTGTGTTATGATCTCGGAGCTGTACATTATTACGCAATGTAAAGCTTATTTTGCTTTGTGAGGCAATTCATTAAATTTTTCATGCAATCCATCTCAATGAAGGACAAACAGCATCTCTGCAGCCTACAGAACAGAGTACTCAATGGAATCAAGTGTGTGTGTGTGGTTCAGAACTGAGAGCAGTTTGTGACCTCTGTGATGAGATCTCTTCGTAGGAAACACAGAGACGAGAGAGCATGCATGTAGACCGACACTCTCCTTCTCTCTCTTCTCTCTCTCTCATCCTTTCTCTCTCTCTCTTCTTGTGTGTATGATGGAGTGAAGGCTCAGTTCAGGGGAAGGTTGGGTGTCCCAGGGAGGATTCCTTTAAAGCTTTGCTGTTTCCTCAGAGGCCTAAAGTTTCCTGCATACTAAAACACCCCATTGTGTCTGTCTGTCTGTCTCTCCTTTGTCCTGTATAGACACACTGCTTTTTCTGTGTTTGAGAGAGAGAGAGACGGAGAGAGAGAGAGAGAGATGGAGAGAGAGAGAGAGAGAGAGAGAGGAGAGAGAGAGAGAGAGAGAGAGAGAGAGAGAGAGAAGAGAGAGGAGAGAGAGAAAGAGAGAGAGAGAAGAAAGAGAGAGAGAGAGAGGAGAGAGAGAGAGATGAGAGAGAGAGAGAGAGAGAGAGAGGGGAGGGAGGGAGAGTGAGGCAGACAGACACAGAGAGACATTGATAGTGTGTTCAGGACATTGCTAGTGTGTCCTTCTAGGCTTGAGAGAGAGAGAGAGAGAGAGAGGAGAGAGAGAGAGAGAGAGAGAGAGAGAGAGAGAGAGAGAGAGAGAGAGAGAGAGAGAGATGGAGAGAGAGGCAGAGAGAGAGAGACAGAGCGAGAGAGAGACAGAGAGAGAGACGGAGAGAGAGAAAGAAAGAAAGAAAGAGAGAGAGAGAGACAGAGAGAGAGAGAAACAGTGTGTCTGTGTGTGTGTGTCATGTGTTTGTGTGTGTGTGTGTTTGTGTACAGTATATGTCATAACAGGCATATGGTTCTGATGCCAAATGGTTCTGTCTGAACGGGATTTGGAGTGAATCTGGTGCTAATCAGTGATGTAGTGGTAAAAACAATGGGTGGGTTAACTCTGATCGCCGGTCGCGGTGAAAAAAGTAATGCTCCCTATACTTTCAATGCATTGTTCTGCATTAGCCGGGTAAAACTGTTGGGCCCAAAATATAGTGGGTAAACTGATGGGCCCAAAATATAGTGGGTAAACTGATGGGCCCAAAATATAGTGGGTAAACTGGGTTTACTTGTGTTTACCCTCCACCACACCACTGGTGCTAATTTAGCCTGTTTCTAAATGTGGCTAATACAGTGTGTGTGTGTGTGTGTGTGTGTGTGTGTGTGTCTGTGTGTGTCTGTGTGTGTGTGTGTGTGTGTGTGTGTGTGTGTGTGTGTGTGTGTGTGTGTGTGTGTGTGTGTGTGTGTGTGTGTGTGTGTGTGTGTGTGTGTGCGTATTAGTTTATAATTCAGCATGGTGCTAAATGCTGCTAATACAGCATGGTAATAACTTATTGACAAAACTGTCAGACACACCCAGCGATCACTATCTCTTTCTACGGTGTGTGTTTCTTTTCAACCTGCAGCCTGAGACATGATCCAAGTCTTAGAGAGAAGCTTAGAGTGATCCTTTCTCTCTCTCTCTCTCTCTCTCTCTCTCTCTCTCTCTCTCTCTCTCTCTCTCTCTCTCTCTCTCTCTCTCTCAAGCCTACCTCTTTCTGTATTTTCTTTTTCACTCTCTCTATCCTCTCTATCGGTCTCTGCCTCTCCTCTCTCTCTCTATCTATCTTTACCTCTCTATGAGCATCGCATCTCTCCAGGGCTCAACTAATAGTGTGTTTTTTTGTGTGTATGTGTGTGTGCTTTGTAACCTGATGTCAGTGTGATGTGTGTAGGAGTGGTAAAAGGTTTGTGTGTGTGTATGTGTGTGTGTGTGTGTAGTGGGATCATGCTATTTGGATGTGTGTGTCACTGTGGATCCTGGTGCGAGTGTGAAATCCTCACCCTACTGTGTGTGTGTGTGTGTGTGTGTGTGTGTGTGTGTGTGTGTGTGCGTGCGTGTATGTGTGTGTGTGTGTGTGTGAATATGATCTTCTGAACTCTGTTTTGTCACACGTGACTCCCCTCAACCCTTTCTCCTCTCCAGATCACTGAGCTGTGACCTCTGCATTTTCTCTCCCTCATCCTCCCTCCACCTCCTCCCCGTGTCTCATTCTCTCCCTCCTCTCTTTCACCCTCTCCCTCAACTCCTCCTCCTCTTGTCTCATTCTCTCTCTTCCTCCTCTCCCCCTGTCTCATTCCTTCTCTCTGTGTTCTGCACCCAGTGGTGTGTAAAATGATGGTGGATAGAGGGATAGGTTTCTCCTGGTAGGGCTGAGGGGATGGCTGAGGCTTCTGTTTAATAATAGACTGAGGGTGGATGTGTTCCCATAGTAATGCACTATATGACAAAAACAATAGGTTCTGTACAGCTATACTATATCATAGCTGTCCAGCTTTGTTGAATAATGAACTAATGATTAATTATTTGTAGTCTATGATAGGTGTATGTGTCACGATCGTCTAAGGAGGAGGACCAAGGCGCAGCGTTGAAGGTGAACATATTATTTATTATACTGATCACATGATCAAAACAACAGACGATAACGTGATGTCTACGGTTTAACACAAACCAAATAAGAACAAGAAACCACAAACACAAAGGAAAAGACAGACAGTTTAAATATGGCTCCCAATCAGAGACAACCAGCTGACACTCGTTGCCTCTGATTGGGAGTCACTCAGGCCAACATAGAAATACAAACTAGACCCCCAACCTACAACACAAAACATAGAAACTAACACCCTGGCTCAACATACGAGAGTCCCCCGAGCCAGGGCGTGACAGTACCCCCCCCTAAAGGCGCGGACTCCGACCGCACCAACCAAACACAACAGGGGAGGGACCGGGTGGGCACTCCGCCTAGGCGGCGGATCCGGCTCCGGGCATGATCCCCACTCGCTCTCTAACCCCCCAAAGTACCCCTGGTCCGGTCTGGCCCTGCTGACCGGAGCTGGACTGCACACTGGTGGAGCGGATTGCTCTAGCTCCGGCGTGAAGCAGCTGACCCGTGCCGAACCAGGCACCAGTGGAACAGGCACGGGCTGTGCCGGACTGACGACGCACACCACTGGCTTGGTGTGGGGAGCAGGGACGGCCCGAGCCGGGCTGACGAAACGCACCCCTGACTTAGTGCGGGGAGCAGGAACGGGCCGAACCGGGCTGACGAAACGCACCACTGACTTGGTGCGGGGAGCAGGAATGGGCCGGACTGGGCTGGCGACGCGCACCACAGACTTGGTGCGGAGAGCAGGAACGGGCCGGACAGGGCTGACGAAACGCACCACAGACTTGGTGCGGAGAGCAGGAATGGGCCGGACTGGGCTGGCGACGCGCACCACAGACTTGGTGCGGAGAGCAGGAACGGGCCGGACCGTAATGGGAACACACACCACTGGCCCTACGTGGGGATCAGGAACAGGCCGGACCGGACTGGCAACACACGCCAGTACCTCTCGCCGTGCCTCTACATCTTCCACCCCCTCTTCGACCAGTGGCCCCCGTAACCTGGCGGCCTCCTCTGCCAATCCGCTGGGCCGCTCTGCCGCGGTCTCCTGCTGGCCCGTCGTCCACGGCGTTAGCCCCCCCCTAAAAATTTTCTGGGCTTCACTCCTACCCGTGGCCAAGGTCTCCATGTCCCTCGCCAGCCGTTCGCCCTTCTGCCACAATGTCAAGCCCTTCTCTTCCTCACTCGGCTTGACCCAGTCGAGGAGGCGAAGGAGATCTGTTAGGGATCTCCCTGGCGATGGCTCCTGGACACGCTGCTTGGTCACATCTTGGTGGTTTCTTCTGTCACGATCGTCTAAGGAGGAGGACCAAGGCGCAGCGTTGAAGGTGAACATATTATTTATTATACTGATCACACGATCAAAACAACAGACGATAACGTGATGTCTACGGTTTAACACAAACCAAATAAGAACAAGAAACCACAAACACAAAGGAAAAGACAGACAGTTTAAATATGGCTCCCAATCAGAGACAACCAGCTGACACTCGTTGCCTCTGATTGGGAGTCACTCAGGCCAACATAGAAATACAAACTAGACCCCCAACCTACAACACAAAACATAGAAACTAACACCCTGGCTCAACATACGAGAGTCCCCCGAGCCAGGGCGTGACAGTATGGTAGTATGACAGTAGACCTAGGGGTAGGACTTAAAGAATCTTCTGGAGTATAATAGATATATGGTGTGGAAGCCGCAGTGTTATTGTTGCCTTTGTTTTGTATCTCTCACCTACGTGTGTTTAGCAGTGTCCCTGCGTGATGTTTACATGATTGTGTGAACAAGCGGTTGATTAGGTGACCACGTGCACACACCAAACACACACACACATGAACCGCCTGCTGTGTCTGGTGCATGCCTCAAGTTTCAGGTTTTATTAGTCGTATGTACGGGATACACGGGGTATACATTGTCCAACTAAATGCTTACTTGCAGGTTCCTTCTGGACAATGCAACAACAAGAAATAATAAAAGCTAAGAATACAAACATAAAGTAAATGTCTCAGTAGAATAGAATAAACCTTTTAGCATAAGTATAATACAGGAAGGTACCATTTATAGTCCAGGAAGGGGGATGGAGGGCAGTATATAAACTGAGCTGTATATTTAAGCAATAAAAAAATGTGCGCTGTCTCTTTAACCAGTAATGACGTCATTCAGGAGGCAGTCAGTTGGCTGAGGCTAATAATAACAGGATCATCTTTGAGAGAGATTTGAGAGAGACACCGTCAGACACATTTGACAGAAGTACCGAAAGTAACAAAAATTCTACTACCGAACCGTTTTGAATGTACTAGCATAGAAAAAGTACAGAATTTTCGGTATACTGTGCAACACTATTAAAACATGACATCCAAGCTGTTTATGACAAACATAAACTAGTCTATTAAAACATGACATCCAAGCTGTTTATGACAAACATTAATTAGTAACATCTCAAAGCAACTGTTATTAAGCAAACAATGAAGCAGTGTGTGTGTGTGTGTACAGTATATGGGGGTGTATAGGTTCCCAGAGTAACATAGGCAGTTCTCATCTGAGACATGCTCACACAGGCCTTTCTGCTCCCACATCAAAGAGCCCATTCTAAAGGGCTAACGAAGGGCACGCACACACACAGACACGCACACACACACACACACACACACACAATTATTTTTCTCTAGTGTGTGTGTTGGGGAGAGTGCACCTCTGTTTCTCTTCCTAAAGAGTTCTTGCTGTGGCGACTGATAATTAGCGCACACACACATACACACACATAGATGAATGCACAGCCGTACACACTCACGATCTCTCTCTCTCTCTCTCTCTCTCTCTCTCTCTCTCTCTCTCTCTCTCACACACACATACACATACATAGATGAATGCACAGCCGTACACACTCACGATCTCTCTCTCTCTCTCTCTCTCTCTCTCTCTCTCTCTCTCTCTCTCTCTCTCTCTCACACACACATACACACACATAGATGAATGCACAGCCGTACACACTCACGATCTCTCTCTCTCTCTCTCTCTCTCTCTCTCTCTCTCTCACACACACATACACACACATAGATGAATGCACAGCCGTACACACTCACGATCTCTCTCTCTCTCTCTCTCACACACACACACCCGTACACACTCACGATCTCTCTCTCTCTCTCTCTCACACACACACACACCCGTACACACTCACGATCTCTCTCTCTCTCTCTCTCTCTCACACACACACACACACACACACACACAAGACTGCCAATTAGCACTAATTGACTTTTCTGATTGAGTCGGACCAGCATGTGTCTCATTATGTTCCCTCTGGGTTGTTCCATGTCATTTCAGCAAGCCATGACACCCATCATCTCAGATTGTTCTGAAATCATTTCTGTAGTTAGAAACATACATACAGTGCATTAGGAAAGTATTCAGACCCCGTCACATTTTGTTTGCCTTATTCTAAAATTGATTAAATTGTTTTTGTTCCTCATCAATCTGAACACAATACCCCATAATTGGTTTTGTGGACACCCCTTCAAATTAGTGGATTCGGCTATTTCAGCCACACCCGTTGCTGACAGGTGTATAAAATTGAGCACACAGACATGCAATCTCCATAGACAAACATTGGCAGTAGAATGGCCTTACTGAAGAGCTCAGTGACTTTCAACGAGGCATCGTCATAGGATGCCACCTTTCCAACAAGTCCGTTCGTCAAATTTCTGCCCAGCTAGAGCTGCCCCAGTCAACTGTAAGTGCTGTTATTGTGAAGTGGAAACGTCTAGGAGCAACAACGGCTCAGCCACGAAGTGGTAGGCCACACAAGCTCACAGAATGGGACCGCTGAGTGCTAAAAATCGTCTGTCCTTGGTTGCAACACTCACTACCAAGTTCCAAATTGCCTCTGGAAGCACCGTCAGCACAATAACTGTTCGTCAGGAGCTTTATGAAATGGGTTTCCATGGCCAAGAAGCCGCACACAAGCCTAAGATCACTGTGCGCAATGCCAAGCATCTGAATACTTTCTGAATGCACTATATATATATACAGTCTATATAATTTGATCTCTGAGAATTTAAGCTAATTGATTGCACCCAAATTGGCAATTTTCATTTATAGGATTCATATAACATTCAATAATTATAGTACCTAACATCCGATTTGGATTAACTTTTTTATAACAATGAGTAAGACATGATGAACCCGAAGAAATGGTCAAACGCCATCCATAGACCCCCCACAACCCCACGCCAATCTGACCCCAACAACAAGTATACAGTATCCGTTCTTTATGTCTGGCAAGTAGTATGGAGCTTCAACTCAGAGTATTGTTTCTTCATCCTATGTAATGAATTCTCAGTGGATTTGGTGCTGTGGTTTTTTCTCCCCCTGTTCATAGAAATTAGTCATTGAAGTTGTTAGGTTTCTGTCCTATCCTACATCCTGACATTACCAGGTTCTGACCACTAGATGGTGTTGTTTCTGCTAGTAGGTGATTTATTTTAAGGGATAGTTCACCCAAATTAAAAAATGACATATTGGTTTCCTTACCCTGTAAGCAGTCTATGGACCAGGTATGACAGCAACCCATGCTTTGGCTTTGTTTACCTGGCCACTGTTTCAAATGTTAACTTTTTAGCATTTGTGGCACAAATCCAATGCAAGTCGATTGTACCTATATTAGAATTTTCGCACTTCATATCCATATCATCTATGAGTAACATCATTGAGTTACAAAATCTATTTTTAGATACTTTAGGATGATTTGGACATGAAGCATGAAAATGCTAATATAGGTACCATTGACGTGCATTGATTTGTGCCACAAATGCTAAAAAGTAGCATTTGAAACAGTGGACAACAAAACCAAAGCATGGATTGCTGTCATACCTTGTCCGTAGACTGTGTAGAGGTTAAGGAAACCAATTTGTAATTTTGTAATTTTGGTGAATTTGGGTGAACTATCCCTTTAACAGCACCATCTAGTGGTCAGAACCTGGTAATATCAGGATGTAGGATGGGACATAAACCTAACAACTTCAATGACTAATTTCACTGAACGCTATACAGGTATATGATACTATTTACTCTTTGTTGGAGTGGGATTGGCATGGGGTGTGGGGGATCCATGGGTGGCTTTTTACAATTTCTTTGGATTCCTCATCTCTAACTCATTGTTAGAAAAGAGTTTGGTCCAAATCAGATGTTAGGTACTATATTTATTGAATATTATATGAATCCTATAAATTAAAATGGCCAATTTGGGTGCAATCAATTAGCTTAATTTCTCAGAGATCAAATTACATTTAAACAAAATAATGTTTCAGGAATGCTAATTTTATCTGTTACTAACTACAGAAAGGATTTCAGAACAATCTGAGATGGTGGGTGTTGAAATCCTCTTTCTTGTGCTTTTTGAGGTGGAACGACCCAGCCCTCTCCTACATTCACAACACACACACAAACACAAACACACACACACACGCACACGCACACACACACATATTTACAGACACAGAGGTGCTAATGTTAACTAGCTGCTAGCTGATAGAGGTGTAAGGGGAGCGATTAAGAGCAGGGCTCGATGTCAGGCCCTCCAGGGCTCCAGAAAGACAGTAAGGTCAGAACATTAGCAGGACCCAGAGGTGTTTCTGCTGCTGGTACACTAGGTTCTTACTGCAATATTAAGCACATAACTAGGTTTTAGTTCACTATCGTTGTTGGAATTAAAGGTTGCCCTTGATCTTGATTGAAGGTCGTTGTGGTACAGTGAGGGAAAAAAGTATTTGATCCCCTGCTGATTTTGTACGTGTGTATGTGTGTATATGTGTGTGTATGTATATATGTATATATATGTATATGTATGTATATGTGTATATGTATATATATAAAAAAAAAAACATGGGGGATTGGAAGTGATGCAGACAATTACATTGATGGAAGTTACAATCTATCTGCAATATTAAGCTGATCAGTCTATAATTTTAATGGTAGGTTTATTTGAACAGTGAGAGACAGAATAACAACAACAAAAAAACAGAAAAACGCATGTCAAAAATGTTATAAATTGATTTGCATTTTAATGAGGGAAATAAGTATTTGACCCCCTCTCAATCAGAAAGATTTCTGGCTCTCAGGTGTCTTTTATACAGGTAACGAGCTGAGATTAGGAGCACACTCTTAAACGGAGTGCTCCTAATCTCAATTTGTTACCTGTATAAAAGACACCTGTCCACAGAAGCAATCAATCAATCAGATTCCAAACTCTCCACCATGGCCAAGACCAAAGAGCTCTCCAAGGATGTCAAGGACAAGATTGTAGACCTACACAAGGCTGGAATGGGCTACAAGACCATCGCCAAGCAGCTTGGTGAGAAGGTGACAACAGTTGGTGCGATTATTCGCAAATGGAAGAAACACAAAATAACTGTCAATCTCCCTCTGCCTGGGGCTCCATGCAAGATCTCACCTCGTGGAGTTGCAATGATCATGAGAACGGTGAGGAATCAGCCCAGAACTACACGGGAGGATCTTGTCAATGATCTCAATGCAGCTGGGACCATAGTCACCAAGAAAACAATTGGTAACACACTACGCCGTGAAGGACTGAAATCCTGCAGCGCCCGCAAGGTCCCCCTGCTCAAGAAAGCACATATACAGGCCCGTCTGAAGTTTGCCAATGAACATCTGAATGATTCAGAGGAGAACTGGGTGAAAGTGTTGTGGTCAGATGAGACCAAAATCGAGCTCTTTGGCATCAACTCAACTCGCCGTGTTTGGAGGAGGAGGAATGCTGCCTATGACCCCAAGAACACCATCCCCACCGTCAAACATGGAGGTGGAAACATTATGCTTTGGGGGTGTCTTTCTGCTAAGGGGACAGGACAACTTCACTGCATCAAAGGGACGATGGACGGGGCCATGTACCGTCAAATCTTGGGTGAGAACCTCCTTCCCTCAGCCAGGGCATTGAAAATGGGTCGTGGATGGGTATTCCAGCATGACAATGGCCCAAAACACACGGCCAAGGCAACAAAGGAGTGGCTCAAGAAGAAGCACATTAAGGTCCTGGAGTGGCCTAGCCAATCTCCAGACCTTAATCCCATAGAAAATCTGTGGAGGGAGCTGAAGGTTCGAGTTGCCAAACGTCAGCCTCGAAACCTTAATGACTTGGAGAAGATCTGCAAAGAGGAGTGGGACAAAATCCCTCCTGAGATGTGTGCAAACCTGGTGGCCAACTACAAGAAACGTCTGACCTCTGTGATTGCCAACAAGGGTTTTGCCACCAAATACTAAGTCATGTTTTGCAGAGGGGTCAAATACTTATTTCCCTCATTAAAATGCAAATCAATTTATAACATTTTTGACATGGGTTTTTCTGGATTTTTTTGTTGTTATTCTGTCTCTCACTGTTCATACAGTTGAAGTCGGAAGTTTACATACACCTTAGCCAAATACATTTAAACTCCGTTTTTCACAATTCCTGACATTTAATCCTCGTAAAAATCCCTGTTTTAGGTCAGTTAGTATCACCACTTTATTTGAAGAATGTGGAATGTCAGAATAATAGTAGAGAGAATGACTTAGGTTTTATTTCTTTCATCACATTCCCAGTGGGTCAGAAGTTTACATACACTCAATTAGTATTTGGTAGCATTGCCTTTAAATTGTTTATTTTCTTGGGTCAAACGTTTCAGGTAGCCTTCCACAAGCTTCCCACAATAAGTTGGGTGAATTTTGGCCCATTTGGACAGAGGTGGTGTAACTGAGTCAGGTTGGTAGGCCTCCTTGCTTGCACACACATTTTCTATAGGATTGAGGTCAGGGCTTTGTGATGGCCACTCCAATACCTTGACTTTGTTGTCCTTAAGCCATTTTGCCACAACTTTGGAAGTATGCTTGTGGTCATTGTCCATTTGGAAGACCCATTTGCGACCAAGCTTTAACTTCCTGACTGATGTCTTGAGATGTTGCTTCAATATATCCACATAATTTTCCTTCTTCATGATGCCATCTATTTTGTGAAGTGCACCAGTCCCTCTTGCAGCAAAGCACCCCCACAGCATGATGCTGCCACCCCGTGCTTCATGTTGGGATGGTGTTCTTCGGCTTGCAAGCAACCCCCTTTTTCCTCCAAACATAACGATGGTCATTATGGCCAAACAGTTCTATTTTTGTTTCATCAGACCAGAGGACATTTCTCCAAAAAGTACGATCTTTGTCCCCATGTGCAGTTGCAAACCGTCGTCTGGCTTTTTTATGGCGGTTTTGGAGCAGTGGCTTCTTCCTTGCTGAGCGGCCTTTCAGGTTATGTCGATATAGGACTCGTTTTACTGTGGAAATAGATAATTTTGTACCTGTTTCCTCCAGCATCTTCACAAGGTCCTTTGCTGTTGTTCTGGGATTGATTTGCACTTTTCGCACCAAAGTACGTTCATCTCTAGGAGACAGAACGCGTCTCCTTCCTGAGCGGTATGACGGCTGCGTGGTCCCATGGTGTTTATACTTGCATACTATTGTTTGTACAGACGAACGTGGTACCTTCAGGCATTTGATAATTGCTTCCAAGGATGAACCAGACTTGTGGAGGTCTACAATTTTTTTTTCTGAAGTCTTGGCTGATTTCTTTCGATTTTCCCATGATGTCAAGCAAAGAGGCACTGAGTTAGAAGGTAGGCCTTGAAATACATCCACGGGTACACCTCCAATTGACTCAAATTATGTCAATTAGCCTATCAGAAGCTTCTAAAGCTATGACATCATTTTCTGGAATTTTCCAAGCTGTTTAAAGGCACAGTCAACTTAGTGCATGTAAACTTCTGACCCACTGGAATTGTGATACAGTGAATTATAAGTGAAATAATCTGTCTGTAAACAATTGTTGGAAAAATTACTTGTGTCCTGCACAAAGTAGATGTCCTAACCGACATGCCAAAACTATAGTTTGTTAACACGAAATTTGTGGAGTGGTTGAAAAATTAGTTTGATGACTCCAAGTCAAGTAAGTGTATGTAAACTTCCGACTTCAACTGTATCTGCCCTCCACCCTATCACGGCTGGCATAGTGGGGCATTGAACAGATTGGCTGCTATTTTAACAAAGGCAAAAGCAATGTTGGTGCGTGCTTGGATGTGTGTGTGTGTGTGTGTGTGTGTGTGTGTGTGTGTGTGTGTGTGTGTGTGTGTGTGAGAGAGAGCTTGTGAGCATGTGTGTGTGTGTGTGTGTGTGTATGTGTGTGTGTCGTCTCCAGGATCCTGGAGCATGCCTGTGGCTGTGACCTCTCCAGTCGACAGTGAGCTCTGTGCTGCCATCAATTACCAGAGTCAAGTATAGTTTAATGAGGGGACAGCGACACCAACAAACACACACACACACACCACCCGAGGGAGAGTTTTTATATGGCTCTTTGTGTTTATTTTTAATTATCCCCCTGTTTTTGGAGTGTGAGAAATATTTCATGTGTTTGGAGAAAGCCTAGTCATAATAATCACTAATTAGTCCTTCAGGCTTTTAACAGAGCAGGAGCAATGTTCCCTCTAAAAAATTTTTGCACTGAGCAAATTTCAGTGCAAACTAGAACGTATTGAAAATTCTGTGCAACTTTCAAGCACATCTACTCACTACCGCTCATGCTGTAACACAGTCCAGTTCAAAGTAAATAAGACACAGATCCATATATGGCAATGGTCTATTTGCATATAGGCCTACTGCAGCTCTGATTGGTTATGCCGCATGGTCTTTGTAGAGTGCAGGTTGAGTCTTGCACAATAGAATCCTACTCCGAAGCATTCTGCCTACAGCAAAATCTCTTGCATAGTTCATTTCGTTTCGGTATGTTGCATTGAAAGTGGCTAATATTGCCTTGATTCGATCACAATTGTCACAGTATAGGGAAATGTTGATAGTGTTAACTAACAGGAAAAACTCTAGTGAAGTTCAATCTTATGCTTCTCTCCTTGGGCTGATATTTATTCTGTGCTCTGCACAGCAGTCTCAGGGAGCTGCGGGGCAGTCTTGGGGTAGAGGGAACATTGAGCAGGAGATATCTCTCTCTCTCTTTCTATCTCTTTCTATCTCTCTCTTTTTACCTCTCTCTCCTTATCTCTTTATTTCTCTGTCTCTATTTTTCTCTCTGTTTGGTTCAATCTCTTTCTCTCTCTCTCTCCCTCTGTGTGTGTATGTGGTGTGTGTGTCTTCACAGTGGTCATGTTGGGGTCGAATCGTAATCAGGTGAGATCATGCCTTTCTGTTTACCAGTCTCTCCCTAGGATAATGAGCAGATAATGAAATCCTTTGTAGAGGGAGTCTTTGACTGAGACGGTTTGAAGGTGTGTGACCGTTCTAACTGCACTCTCAGAAAAAAGGGTTCCAAAAGGGTTTTTCGGCTGTCCCAATAGGAGAACCCTTTTTGGTTCCAGGTAAAACCCTTTTTGGTTCCAGGTAGAACCATTTTGGGTTTCATGTAGAACCCTCTGTGGAAACTGTTCTACATAGAACGCAAAACGGTTCTACTTGGAACCAAAAGGGTTCTACCTGGAACCAACAAGAGTTCTTCAAAGGGTTCTCCTATGGGGACAGCCGAAATAACCCTTTTAGGTTCTAGATCCCTCAAACTCAACTCTGGACCTCGAAGCCAGTTCCACTGCATTTTTTCATTGTTCCCCTCTAACCAGGGACTGATTAAGACCTGGGACACCAGGTGGTGCAATTCATTATCAGGTAGAACAGAAAACCAGCAGGCTCCAGACCTCGTAGGGTAAGAGTTGAGTACCTGTTCTAGATAGCACCTTTTTTTCTAAGAGTGTGGGTTTGAGCTTGTCAAGGTCTCTCTCTGTTTCTGTGTTATAACTCAGCCTGCAATTATGTTATGTTAATATTCCTCGTCACCACCTTTAGAGCCTGTTCCCACCTTGCCCTGAGTCCCCTTTACCACACACAACTATTTAAACTGTCCATATACTCTTAGAAAAAAAGGTGCTAAGTAGAACCATACAGGGTTCTTCGGTTTGTCCCCAAAGGGGAACCCTTTTTGTTGCTAGATAGAACCCTTTGCAGAGGGTTCTCCCTAGAACCCTTTATGTAGGGTTCTTCATAGAACCCCTTGAACAGTACTTTCAGAAAGTATTCACACCCCTTGAACTTTTCGAAATGTTCTTGTGATACAGCCTGAATTTAAAATTGATTAAATTGAGATTTTTTTGTCACTGGCCTACACACAATACCCCATAATGTGAAAGTGGAATTCTGTTTTTCGACATTTTTACTAAATCTTTAAAAATGAAAAGCTGAAAAGTCTTGATTCAATAAGTATTTAACCCCTTTGTTATGGCAAGCCTAAATAAGTTCAGGAGTAAAAATGTAGCAAGTCACATAAGTTGCATGGACTCTGTGTACAATAATAGTGTTTAACATGATTTTTTTTATGACTACCTCATCTCTGTACCCCACACATACAATTATATGTAAGGTCCCTCAGTCGAGCAGTGAATTTCAAACACAGCTTCAACCACAAAGACCAGGGAGGTTTTCCAATGCCTCGCAAAGAAGGGCACCTATTGGTAGATGGGTAAAAAAAAAAAGCAGACATTGAATATCCCTATGAGCATGGGGAAGTTATTAATTACACTTTGGATGGTATATCAATACACACAGTCACTACAAAGATGCAGGCTTCCTTCCAAATTCAGTTGCCGAAGAGGCAGGGATTTCACCATAAGGCCAATGGTGATATTAAAACAGTAACAGAGTTTAATGGCTGTGATAGGAGAAAACTGAGGATGGATCAACAACGTTGTAGTTACTCCACAATACTAACCTAAATGACAGAGTGAAAAGAAGGAAACCTATACAGAATTCCAAAACATGCATCCTATTTGCACCAAGGCACTAAAGTAAAACTGCAAAGAATGTGGCAAAGAAATTAACTTTATGTCTTTAATACAAAGCATTATGTTTGGGGCAAATCCATCACAACAAATCACTGAGTACCACTCTTCATATTTTCAAGCATAGTGGTGTCTGCATCATGTTATGGGTATGATTGTAATCATTAAGGACTGGGGAGTTTTTAATAATAAAAAAGCTAAGCACAGGCAAATCCTAGAGGAAAACCTGGTTCAGTCTGCTTTCCACCAGACACTTGGAGATGAATTCACCTTACAGCAGGAGAATAACCTAAAACACAAGGCCAAATCTATAATATGCCATTTAGCAGATGCTTTTATCCAAAGCGACTTACAGTCATGCGTGCATATATAATTTTTTTTGTGTATTGGTGGTCCCAGGGATCGAACCCACTACCCTGGCGTTACAAGCACCGTGCTCTACCAGCTGAGCTACAGAGGACCACAATCTACACTGGAGTTGCTTACCAAGAAGACAGTGAATGTTCCTGAGTGGCCAAGTTACAGTTTTGACTTAAATCTACTTGAAAATATATGGCAAGACCTGAAAATGGTTGTCTAGCAATGATCAACAACCAATTTGACAGAGCTTGAAGAATTTTGAAAAGAATAATGGGCAAATATTGCACAATCTAGGTGTGGAAAGCTCTTACAGACTTACCCAGAAAGACTCACAGCTGTAATCGCTGCCAAAGGTGCTTCTACAAAGTATTGACTGGGGGGTGTGAATACTTATGTAAATTAGATATTTTTAAAAAATTCTAAAATGTCTCAAAACGTGTTCACTTTGACATTATTGGGTATGGTGTGTAGATAAACAAATTCAGGCTGTAACAACAAAATGTGGAATAAGTGAAAGGGTGTGAATACTTTCTGAAGGCAATGTATATGGTTCTGCCTAGAACCCTCTTTGAAGGGTTCGACTCTACAAGGTGGCGAACCCAGCAGTGTTGCGGTTCTTGACACAAACCGGTGCGCCTGGCACCTACACCGGGTGTCAGGGATTCCTCCTTCAGGTGGAACTCTACCTGGCCACCATACACCCGGCGCCCTCGGGATACGAGAGCGTTTCCGCCCTCATCTCCTGTCTCTCCGGCAAGGCGTTGGAGTGGGCCAACGCCGAATGGAGGGGAATAGACGCCGCCACCATCAGCTACGCGGAGTTCTCCCGCCGCTTCAGGGCTGTGTTCGATCACCCTCCTGAGGATAAAGCGGCGGGGGAGCGTCTGTTCCACCTCCGACAGGGGAAGAGGAGCGCACAGGAGTTCGCCCTGGATTTCCGGACTCTAGTGGCGGAATGAGAGGGCCCTCATCGACCACTATCGGTGTAGCCTACGTGAGGACGTTCGACGAGAGCTGGCCTGCAGGGACACCACTCTATCCTTCGACCAGCTGGTGGACATGTCCATCCGTCTGGATACCCTGCTGGCCACCCACGGACGCCCCGAGTTGGGGCCGTCCATTCCATCCCCCAGCATCTCCGAGCCTAGCCCTATGGAGCTCGGGGGTGCTGGCGCTAGAGAGAGGAGGAGAGAGAGCCCGAGGGGGGCCGTCCCCTGCACCAACTGTGGCCGTGGAGGACACACTGCGGCTAGGTGCTGGGGAGGGTCTCCAGGGAGTCGGGGCAACAGGTCGCGCACTGGGGAGTCATTCCAGGTGAGTAGGCGCCCCACTCACCCAGAGCTATCTGTTGTTCACTTGTGTATACCTGTGGTGTTTCCTCAGGTTGCATCTCATTCCCAGCATAAGGCGCTAGTCGATTCAGGCGCAGCTGGGAATTTTATTGATCGGAAATGTTGTATTAAGTTAGGGATTCCCCTCCTGCCCGTTGATGCACCTTTCCCTGTCCATGCCCTAGATAGCTGCCCGTTGGGATCTGGGTTGATTAGGGAGGTCACAGCGCCACTAAAGATGAAGACGCAGGGGGGTCATGAGGAGATCATTCAGTTGTACCTGATCGACTCTCCTGCGTATCCCGTGGTGCTGGGGCTTCCTTGGTTAATCACCCATGACCCCACCATTTCGTGGCAACAGAGGGCTCTCAAGGAGTGGTCTGACCAGTGTGTTGGGCGATGTTTAGGTGTTTCCGTTGGGGCGACCACGGTGGAGAGTCCGAACCAAGTGCCCGCAATGCACATTCCCCCTGAGTATGAGGATTTGGCACTCGTGTTCAGCAAGACTAGGGTGACGCGATTGCCGCCTCATAGACAGGGAGATTGTGCGATAAACCTCCAGACAGGTGCGGCACTCCCGTGGAGCCATGTGTATCCTCTGTCTCAAGAGGAGACGGCGGCTATGGAGACATACATAGCCGAGTCCCTGAGACAAGGATACATACGGTCCTCCACTTCCCCTGCGTCCTCAAGTTTCTTTTTTGTGAAGAAGAAGGATGGAGGGTTGCGCCCGTGTATTGATTATCGTAGTCTCAATCAGATCACTGTTAAATACAGTTACCCTCTTCCTCTGATTGCGAGTATGACTGAATCATTACGCGGAGAGCGTTTCTTCACAAAACTGGATTCCAGGAGCGCCTATAACTTGGTGCGCATTAGGGAGGGAGATGAATGGAAGACGGCATTTAGTACCACCTCAGGTCATTATAAGTATCTCGTCATGCCATACGGGTTAATGAATGCTCCTTCAGTCTTCCAATCATTTGTGGACGAGATCTTCCGGGACCTGCATTGTCAGGGTGTGGTAGTGTACATTGACGACATCCTAGTGTACTCTTCTACACGAGCCGAGCATGTAGCCCTGGTGCGCCGAATGTTGGGGAGGCTGTTGGAGCATGACTTGTATGTCAAGGCAGAGAAATGTCTGTTTTTCCAGGAGTCCATCTCCTTCTTGGGTCATCGGTTGTCCGCGTCAGGGGTGAAGATGGAGATTGACCGTGTGTCAGCCGTGCGTAACTGGCAAACCCCAACCACTGTTAAAGAGGTGCAGCAGTTTTTGGGGTTTGCCAATTACTACCGGAGGTTTATCCAGGGTTTTGGACAGGTAGCAGCTCCCATTACTTCCCTGCTGAAGGGGGGCCCGGTGCGTTTGCAGTGGTCGGCTGAAGCGGACAGGGCGTTTGGTAAACTGAAGGACCTGTTCATTTCGGCTCCGGTGCTGGCGCACCCGGACCCCGCTTTAGCGTTCCAGGTAGAGGTGGACGCGTCAGAGGCCGGGATTGGGGCAGTACTGTCGCAACGCTCAGGCACGCCTCTTAAGCTCCGTCCCTGCGCTTTTTATTCTAAAAAGCTCAGCCCGGCGGAACGTAATTATGACGTAGGGGACAGGGAGCTGTTAGCCGTGGTTCAAGCTCTAAAGGTGTGGAGGACTGATCACCGTAACCTGGAGTACATCCGGGCAGCTAGGAGATTGAACCCTCGTCAGGCTAGGTGGAACATGTTTCTGACCCGGTTCGTGTTTAAGATAACCTACATCCCAGGGTCCCAGAATGGTAAGGCAGACGCCCTGTCCAGGCGGTATGACACAGAGGAGAGGTCCATTGAGCCCACTCCCATACTGCCAGAGTCTTGTCTGGTGGCACCGGTGGTATGGGAGGTCGATGCGGAAATTGAGCGGGCGTTACGCACCGACCCTACTCCCCCAGAGTGTCCAGTGGGTCGGACGTACGTGCCGCTCGAGGTCCGTGATCGTCTCATTTATTGGGCTCATACATCACCCTCCTCTGGACATCCAGGTATTGGCCGGACAGTGCACTGCCTTAGTGTTAAGTACTGGTGGCCAACGTTGGCGAGGGACGTGAGGGTTTATGTCTCCTCCTGCTCGGTGTGCGCTCAGTGTAAGGCGCCTAGACACCTGCCCAGGGGGAAGTTACAACCCCTGCCCGTTCCACAACGGCCGTGGTCTCACCTCTCGGTGGACTTTGTTACGGACCTTCCCCCCTCTCAGGGGAATACCACTATTCTGGTCGTTGTGGATCGGTTCTCTAAGGCCTGTCGTCTCATCCCAATTCCGGGTCTCCCTACTGCCCTACAGACTGCTGAGGCTTTGTTTACCCACGTCTTCCGGCACTACGGGGTTCCCGAGGATATAGTGTCTGATCGGGGTCCCCAATTCACCTCTAGAGTCTGGAGGGCGTTCATGGAGCGCTTGGGGGTCTCGGTTAGCCTGACCTCGGGGTTCCACCCTGAGAGTAATGGGCAGGTGGAGAGAGTGTACCAGGATGTGGGTAGGTTTCTGAGATCATATTGCCAGGGCCGGCAGGAGGAGTGGTCGGGGTATATTCCCTGGGCAGAGATGGCTCAGAACTCTCTTCGCCACTCCTCTACTAACCTGACCCCTTTCCAGTGTGTGTTAGGGTATCAGCCGGTTCTGGCACCATGGCATCAGAGCCAGATCGAGGCTCCTGCGGTGGATGAGTGGTTTCGGCGCTCGGAGGAGACGTGGAACGCTGCACACGTCCATCTGCAGCGGGCCATCCGTCGGCAGAAGGCGAGCGCCGATCTCCACCGCAGTGAGGGTCCAGTATACGCACCTGGAGATCGAGTCTGGCTCTCGACTTGTCGGCGGTTTGTGGGGCCATTTAAAGTCCTGAGGAGATTGAACGAGGTTTGCTACAAGTTACAACTGCCTAATGATTATCACATTAACCCCTCGTTCCATGTGTCTCTCCTCAGGCCGGTGGTAGCTGGTCCACTCCAGGACAATGAGATAAGAGAGACTCCTCCGCCCCCACTGGACATCGAGGGGGCTCCGGCGTACTCGGTCCGGTCCATCGTGGATTCGAGATGTCGGATGAGGGGCCTACAATATCTCGTGGAGTGGGAGGGGTACGGCCCGGAGGAACGGTGCTGGGTGCCTAGGAGGGACATTTTAGATCCATCCCTCCTGACTGAGTTCCACCGTAGTCATCCCACGCGCCCTGCTCCGCGTCCTCCTGGTCGTCCCCGAGCCCGGGGTCAGCGCACGGCTGGAGCCGCGCGTCAAGGGGGGGGTACTGTCACGAATTCCGCCGAGACTGCTCCCCCTCCTTGCTCGAGCAGGCTTCGGCGTTCGTCGTCCCCGGAGTACTAGCTACTACCGCTTGATGTCTCGATGTTTGTTTGGTCTTGTCTTGTTAGTGCACCTGTTTCGTGTTATGTATTGATTAGGTCACCAATAAGTTTCCTTTAGTTTTGTTTGCAGTTGAGTGTGATTGTCCGCCTGTCCGTTGATGTTTATATTTGTGCTCGTGTTTATAGTGTATTTACGCACTGTATGCGTAATCGCTCGCCTCTAGTGTTCGAGGCCCGTTATTTTTGTATTGTCTGTTTGACTAGTAAAGTCGTTTTGACTGAGCTTCTGTGTCCTGCGCCTGACTCCAACACCGCATCCACATCAGCTTGTGACACAATCAGAATTAGTTTTTCCCCACAAAAGGGCGTTATTACAGACAGAAATACTCCTCAGCATTGTGTTGTGTGACAAAACTGCACATTTTAAAGTGTCCTTTTAATTTCCCCAGCACAAGGTAACTAACAGGAATGTAAATAAATTTGTGCACAAAATTTGAGAGAGATAAGCTTTATGTGTGTATGGAAAATTTAGGGGATTTTTTATTTCAACTGATGAAACATGGGACCAACACTTTACATGTTGTGTATATATCTTTGTTCAGTGTACATGCAAAAACAAACAATTCTGAAAATCTCCCTGCAATAGAGCATGCTGGGAAATATGATATGGTTCTATGTAGAACCCTTCTTGCCTTCCAAAGAATCCTTGCCTTCCTTTCTTCCAAAAATGGTTCTTAGGATGTTAAAGGTTCTAGGTAAAACCCTTTGCCTTACAAAGAACCCTTGTCTTCCAAAAGGGGTTTTTCAGACCAAAACGGTTCTTGTTAGAACCCTATCCCTCCTCAAAGAACCCTTTTGGAACTGTTTTTTCTAAGAGTGTAGGTGTGGCCAGCCGGGTACCAAACCCAAGTTTTCCACACGACTCAAGACGTTAGCGCGCTGCGCTAAAGACATAATCTCTGCTTGCTAACACGAGTCCTCTGGTTTTACTTAGGCAAGGTTAGGTTACTCATACAGGTAATAGTAAGAGGGAGGTTCACCAAAGCACCTCTACTACATAAGGGCATCAGATACTTCTTCCTCTTTAGTATGAGTTGATGTTCTCCTCCTGTGTAGTGATCTAAGCAGAGCCCATCAGAGCTGTCAGACGCTACATCACAGAGGGGTAGTTGGCTTTGGTCCTTGAGGAGGGTGAAGGGTGTGAAATAGGTACTGTGCTCAGGTGGAACTGAATGTCCCACCGTCCTAAAGCTCCGATGTGCGTGTGGGTGTGTGTGTGTTTCCAGTGTTTCTCTGTAATGCAGGTAGGGAGACGGTGTTAGTGAGCGAGGTGTGTTATGGCTGTGACAGGGTCAGGAGGCCAGAACATCTCATGACCTTCTCTTCTCCCTGTCTAGAGACACACCAGGGTTTCCGTTAGCCGCTATTAGCCAACTTTGGCCCAATTTATTTTGAAAAAGACGATTAATAAAATTGCCACCGGCCGGCCAATTGTCCGGGAGCAGAAGAAAAAAATCCCATTGTGAATAATGCTTTTTAGCCTATTCATTTATGTAAATACCAGTCGATGTAAGTACATTTGACCGGTCATGCTCATCGGTCTTTAGGTACATTTGCATAGTTTAGTGGAATTAAATTGGTGCGTATATTGGTTATGTATCTTATTTATCACACCTGCACAGCATACAGATACAGAGCCTTTGAGCGGAAAATCTGTCAGACAACGCAAGAGCTGCTGCTACAGCTTCTCAAACAGCAAATTTATAAGCAACGGAAGGCAGGCTTTATCAGTGCGTCACACACCATTTTGCAATGAGCTGGAGGCAATATGCATTTAGAAAACATATACTTAATTGTTGGAAACCTGAACATTTTACAAAATATTAGGAGGCATGTATTACCATGCTTCAAAGTAGCCTAGCAGAAATCTGACTGTATCCTTGGAGGCAATTATTTTATATCATTGTCCAATAGCCAAAGGCACAATCCTAGTCATGTTAGCAACCCATGCTAGTTGTTGCATATTAGATCTCCCCTCTTTCTAAATTTCAAACAGATATTTTAATCTCTGTCACATGAAACCGCTCATTACCTGAAACCACTCACTTTTGACAACAGTGTTTTCCCACTAATTGCATTATGGAACGGACATTCGTGTGCAGTAGCCTTGTGTGCATTGCTGAGCTTATAATGTGAAGAAATAATTGTTTATCAACATTTTAAGCTAAAAGTAAAAGTAAATGTGGGCATCGGAATTTGTTAAGAAGGACTGCACATCGTTGCATCCTCGACTTGCATGTTCTGTTAAGATGAATTTACATAATCTAAATGTGATTTCTGTCATTCTGAGCACTGTGGGTGGACTCCCTAATCAGGTTACACACCCAATGCATATGGGTCCGGTAGATTTCTAAAATGTCCGGTCAATTAAAATGCTGCTGGTCAAATGTCTGGCGCCACTTTTTCCTCATCGGAAACCATGACACACACACACACTTCTCTCCCTTTCCAGACACTAACTTTCGGTAATACAGAGCACATTTTCAATTGTTGGCCTGGTTTCAAACTATTCAGTTTCCAGTATGCTTCTTCCCAGCCCACTCTACCTCTATCATAGCATCTTCTCCCCCCTCTGCCTCATCCTCCCATCCTCTCTCCTCTCCCCTGTCAGACTAGGAGCCCCACATTTGTTAGTTCTATTTTTTCCTCCCTCTCAGAGGCAGACTATTTATATTGCAGTGTGTAATTTGACACAGAACAATGTTAAACCCTACGAATCAAAGACATGGAATATTAAAGTGAGGGATTGTGTGTGTGGGTGTGTACGTACTTGTGTGCGTGCCTGTGCTTATATGCTTGTGTGTTTGCGCTATATGTGTGCATGTATGTGTGAGTGTGTGTGTGTGTGTGTGTGTGCGTGCGTGTGTGTGTAAATCGTGGTCTCTGGACAAACTTCACTGATTAGAGTATCTCCAGCTCTCTCTCCTTTTGTCTCTCTCTCTCTTTCTTTCTCGTTCCCTCTCTCTCTCTCTCTCTCTCTGTCACGCCCTGGCCTTGAGAGCCCGGTTTTCTGTGGTTGGTTTGATTGTAGATCTATGTTGGCCGGGTGTGGTTCCCAATTAGAGGCAGCTGTCGATCGTTGTCTCTGATTGGGGATCATACTTAGGTAGCCATTTTGCCTGCCTATGTTGTGGGATCTTGACTCTTGTTTGGCTTGTTTGTGTTTAGCCATTGTGAGCGTCACGTTGCGTTTGTTGTTTTGTCTTGTCTTGTGTTAACTTTGTTAATAAACATGTATGCATTCCACGCTGCACCTTGGTCCAATCCTTCTCTCAACGAGCGTGACAGAAGATACCACCACCAACGGACCAAGCAGCGTGCCCAGGAGGAGCAAACATCCTGGACACAGGTGGGGAAGATGTGGTCTTGGGAGGAGATATTAGCCGGTAAAGGACCCTGGGCAGGTAGAAGCTCAGGTAGGAGAGGATCAACGGCAGCGCCAACAGTGCCGACAACGAAGGAAGCCCGAGAGACAGCCCCAAGAAAATGTTGGGGGGGGGGGGCACACAGGGTGGTTGGCGGAGCCAGGGGGCAGACCAGAGCCAACTACCCGCACTCGCTGTAAGGAGCATGTGTTCATTGAGGAACCATGGTATGCGGAGATACGCACTGTGTCGCCAGTGCGCCTTCACAGCCCAGTGCGTCCTGTGCCAGCGCCCCGCACGTGCCGTGCGAAAGTGGGCATCCAGCCAGGACGGGTTGTGCCGGCTCAATGCTCCTGGTCTCCAGTGCGCCTCCACAGTCCAGTATATCCTGCGCCAGTCCTACGCACTGTGTCGCCAGTGCGCGATCACAGCCCAGTGCGCCCTGTGCCAGCGCCCCGCACGTGCCGTGCGAAAGTGGGCATCCAGCCAGGATGGGTTGTGCCAGCTTTACACTCCAGACCTCCAGTACGCCTCCACGGTCCAGTATATCCTGCTCCGGTTCTACGCACTGTGTCACCAGTGCGCCTCCCCAGCCCGGTACGGCCCGTACCTGCTCCCCGCACCAAACCAGTGGTGCTTGTCGCCAGTCCGGTACGGCCCGTACCTGCTCCCCGCACCAAGCCAGTGGTGCGTGTCGCCGGCCCAGTACGCCCCGTGCCTGCTCCTTGCACCAGACCAGTGGTGCGTGTTCCCAGTCCGGCATGGCCCGTGCCTGTTCCTCGCACCAGACCAGTGTTGCGTGTCCCCAGCCCAGTACGGCCGGTGCCAGAGCAGTCCGCTCCACCGGTGCCTGGTCTAGCTCCGGTCAGCTGCTCCACTCCAGTGCCAGAGCAGTCCGATCCACCGGTGCCCAGTCCAGCTCGGTACGGCCCGTACCTGCTCCACCGGTGCCTCCCCAGCCCGGTACGGCCCGTACCTGCTCCCCGCACCAAACCAGTGGTGCTTGTCGCCAGTCCGGTACGGCCCGTACCTGCTCCCCGCACCAAGCCAGTGGTGCGTGTCGCCGGCCCAGTACGCCCCGTACCTGTTCCTCGCACCAAGCCAGTGTTGCGTGTCCCCTGCCCAGTACGGCTGGTGCCAGAGCAGTCCGCTCCACCGGTGCCTGGTCTAGCTCCGGTCAGCTGCTCCACTCCAGTGCCAGAGCAGTCCGATCCACCGGTGCCCAGTCCAGCTCTGGTCAGCTGTTTCAGTCCAGAGCCAGAGCAGTCCGCTCCACCGGGGTCCAGTTCAGCTCCGGTCAGCGGCTCCACTCCAGAGCCAGAGCAGTCCGCTCCACCGGGGTCCAGTTCAGCTCCGGTCAGCGGCTCCACTCCAGAGCCAGAGCAGTCCGCTCCACCGGGGTCCAGTTCAGCTCCGGTCAGCGGCTCCACTCCAGAACCAGACGTCAACCCCTCTCCAGGGTCGGGGCCTCCCACACCAGGGTCCAGACAGGGCTTGGTGAATCGTGGGAGGACTGAGAGGGGAAGCATCGCGCCGAGGTCCAGACCGGACCAGGGGTGCAACGGGGAACCAGTAAGGGAGAGGACGTCACGCCCGGCGCTGCCAAAGAGGCTGAATGCCCACCCGGACCCTCCCCTAAGGAGTCAGGTTGGTGCGGCCGGAGTACGCACCTTTGGGGCGGGGGGGGTGTACTGTCACGTCCTGGCCTTGAGAGCCCGGTTTTCTTTGGTTGGTTTGGTCAGGGTGTGAATTTCTATGTGTACATTCTAGGTGATTGTAGATCTATGTTGGCTGGGTGTGGTTCCCAATCAGAGGCAGCTGTCGATCGTCCATTTTGACTACCTATGTTGTGGGATCTTGACTCTTGTTTGGTTTGTTTGTGTGTAGCCATTGTGAGCTTCACGTTACGTTGCTTTTGTTGTTTTGTCGTGTGTTAACTCAGTTAATAAACATGTATGCATTCCACGCTGCACCTTGGTCCAATCCTTCTCTCAACGAGCGTGACACTCTCCCTCCGTCTCCTTCTCTCTCCTCTTTCTCTCACTCTCTCTCTCTGTAAGATGAATGGACATGTTTGGGGCCTCATTTATCTGTGTGTAAACCATGCGTGGGATCATTTCCACGCAAAGTGTGATATTTATCAATATGAATGTTTGCTTGAGAATGTGTGTTTATTTACGCACAGCCATGAACATGCGTACGCACTGTCACGATCGTCTATGAAGTGAGTGGACCAAAGCGCAGCGTTGGTAGCGAACATATTGACTTTAATGCAATACACGAGAATACAAAACAAAACACGATCATGAAGTCCTCAGTGACAACGACTGAACATAGAACAAAAACCCACAACCCCAAGGTGAACAATGACAGTTTAAATATGGCTCCCAATCAGAGATAACGAGCCGACAGCTGACACTCGTTACCACTGATTGGGAGTCACTGGACCAAACAATGAAACCACCAATAACAACCCAACTAATCCCCAAACACAACAAAAATGAACACACCCTGGCTCAATAATACAAAGTCCCAGAGCCAGAGCGTGACAGTACCCCCCCCTAAAGGCGCGGACTGCGACCGCGCCTCAAAGAACCCAAATAGGGGAGGGCTGGGTGGGTGTTGCTCCTCGGAGGCGGCTCCGGCTCTGGCTCCGGGCTTGACCACCATCCTACATCCATCCCCCCGTAATGGCCCCGGTCCGATCCAACCCAGCTGGCTGGATCCGGACTGATGACGCGCACCCCTAACTTGGCGCGTGAGGCAGGGACGGACCGGACCTGGCTGAAGATACGCATCCTCGGCTTGGTGCGTGGAGCCGGAACGGACCTCCTCAGGCTGACGACTCGCCTCCCTGGCTTGGTGCGCGTAGCAGGAATAGGCTGAACCATGTTGACGACTCGCCCCCTTGGTTTGTTGCGAGTAGCCGGAACGAGCTGACCCAGGTTGACGACTCGCACCCTTAGCCTGGTGCGAGTGGCAGGAACAGTCCGGGTTGGGCCGGCGACGCACACCGTAGTTTTGATGCGTGGAGCAGGAACCGGCCGGGCTGGGCTGGCGACGCACCCCTTTGGCTTGGTGCGTAGAGCAGGGACAGGCCGGGCTGGGCTGGCGACGCACCCCTTTGGCTTGGTGCGTAGAGCAGGAACGGGCAGAGCCGGGCTGACGAGACGCACCACAGGCTTGATGCGGAGAGCAGGCACGGGCCGTGCCGGACTGACGACGCACACCACTGGCTTGGTGCGGGAAGCTTGGATGGACCGGATTGTACTAGGGACACACACCACTGGCCCTACACCGGGATCTGGAACGGGCCGGACCGGACTGGCAACACACGCCAGTACCTCTCGCCGTGCCTCTACTTCCTCCATCCCCTCTTCGACCAGTGGCCCCCGTAACCCGGCGGCCTTCTCCGGCAACCCACTGGGCCGCTCTATCGCGGCCTCCTGCTGGTCCGACGTCGTGAGCCCCCCCCTAAAATTTTTTGGGGCGTCTCTCCTACCCGTGGCCCAGGTCTCCATGTCCCTCGCCAGCCTCTCGCCCTTCTGCCATAATGTCAAGCCCTTCTCTTCCTCACTCGGCTTGACCCAGTCCAGGAGGCGAAGGAGATCTGTGAGGGATCTCCCTGGCGATGGCTCCTGGACACGCTGCTTGGTCCCATCTTGGTGGGTTTTTCTGTCACGATCGTCTATGAAGTGAGTGGACCAAAGCGCAGCGTTGGTAGCGAACATATTGACTTTAATGCAATACACGAGAATACAAAACAAAACACGATCATGAAGTCCTCAGTGACAACGACTGAACATAGAACAAAAACCCACAACCCCAAGGTGAACAATGACAGTTTAAATATGGCTCCCAATCAGAGATAACGAGCCGACAGCTGACACTCGTTACCACTGATTGGGAGTCACTGGACCAAACAATGAAACCACCAATAACAACCCAACTAATCCCCAAACACAACAAAAATGAACACACCCTGGCTCAATAATACAAAGTCCCGGAGCCAGAGCGTGACACGCACAGTGCCAAGTATTCGAAATAAGGGAACTGCTTGAATGGGGGAAATTAATGTTGAAAATGTGTGAAAGTAAAAATAACATAATTATTTGATTTCATTGTATTTCCATTGTGAATTCATGCAACTTATCTTGACAGGCTATATCATATAATTTGACCACATCAGTGCATTTGTTACAATAATAATCCATTTAAAGTACAGTCATTTGTTAAATTAGAGGCACGTCATCAGCAAAATGAACAGTAACACATACAATTTCCATACACCATCTCACAACAGGTTGAAGTCAAGAGGGGTTTCTTTGCCATGATGCCATCAATAGGTTCCCAAATAGGAACGGAGCAATAGACAGCACCCACATCTCTATAAAAGCAGCATCCCAAAACATGTTCAACTATGTGAACAGAAAAGGCTTCCACTCTTAATGTGCAGGTGATAGTTATATGTTGCGGAAAAGATGCTGCTGAATGTGGTGGCAATATGGCCAGGTGGAACGCACAACTAGTTCATTCTGCAGAACAGCAATGTTGGCCTATATACCTACAGGTGGGTGCTGTTGAGGATGGATGGCTTATTGGTGAGTGTTGTCTACTTATTTGAAGTATATTTGCCATTGCTAAAGCAACTTGAATTGTCCTAATGGTCTCCTCTTTGTAGCTATGTTTTTATTTTTACTGGTCAAGCCACAACTGAGCGAGCCAAATAAAACATTTGTCAGTCTCTGACATTGTTACATGAGAGGCATGATTTTCTAAAAATAGCTGAATCCCAAAACTGTCTGAAAGACAATGAACTCTGCATGCATTAATAAGCAACATTTGTTGGTGTCAAACCATATATGAAAACATGATACATATTTTGAAAGCTGAGAAACAGCCCTTTCAAATTATATGACATACAATAGCACTACATCAAATGGTAATCAGTCAAGAAAAAACACCTCTGAAAATATGTATCATATATGAAAATCAACACATTTTCCCAAACAACTTCCATTTACACAACTTCCTAATGAAGATAGAGAAATACTTAGAGCATACTGAGTCTTCCTTATTTTCTAAGGATTGAAAATCTGAAATTAGAATAGTAATACCTTTTACTGTGAATGAGTTACAGACGTTTTTGTGAACAGTGGTATTTTTCTAGAATTCTGTGGAATGTTCTGTTAGCAGACACTTTCTTATCTGAATTGTATATTAAACACAAATCTGCACCAAAGCATATTACAAATGGCATTTGGTCTTAAATATGACAGGGAAAGACATACACAAGTAATATAATATAATTAAATCAAGAACTTTATTGAAATAACTTTATTGAGGGGAATACATAATCTCACTCAAACCTGAAAACAAAGTGCAAGTTACATAAACAAATTTGAGTTACAAAATATGATAAGAATAAGGCATAGTAACAACAATTGGCTTTTCCAACTTCAATTTCTTCTGTACATACTAGGCCTATAGCTTAATATGTTCCACTAGTCTATAGCCTATTACACAAGGCCTATAGCCTAATACACAAGGCCTACAGCCTAATAGACAAGGCCTACAGCCTATTACAAAAAAAGTCAGAATGGGAGTAAATTAAAAGCATGCAAGGGAGGTGAAATGACCAGTGACAATCTGAGATACTGGGTGAAGACCCACTGGGAAAAGACTGATTGAATCAACGTTGTTTCCAAGTAATTTCAACCCAGAACATCTACAGAATGTGATGACGTTGAATCAACGTGGAAAGCTGATTGTATTTGCAAAAAGTTATCAACTCGAGCATTTCGTATTTTTTTCACCCAACTTTTAACCTAAATCCAATGACATGGTGAAATGTTTTGTTGAGTTCACATTGAATGCATGTTAGTTGACAACTCAACCAAATGTCTGTGCCCAGTGGGGACTAGGAGTCCCTTTACTAGTGCCTATGTCTGCAATGAGTCACACTCACTGGAGTACCACTGGAGTACCACAACCTAACACAATTTCATTCCCCTATGATGCATAACTGTTTGCCCTTACATTCTGGTGCATCACAAACAAACCACGTCATATCCTCCTCCTAGGCTGTGAGAGTGAGGGTGTGATTGTCCCTCAACTCTGTCTGCAGCCTCAGCAGCATGTTGTCCAGTCTCTCCAGCCCTTGTCTTTCCTTGACACCATGGGGACAGCTTCTATTGACTGCCTGGTTCACAGTTGACATGTCTAGTGTCATCCTCCTCATGAAGGTCTGAGAGCTGACAGTCCACCAGTGTCAGAGAGAGACGGAGAGGAGGGAGGGAGAGAATTTTAAAAACATACAATATATAGGCCTAATAGTACATAACAATAGGCCTAATAAATCATTGACAGTTACCAGCTAGACCAGTTACCAAGCTGACTACCAGCCTGAGCTTTCAGAAGTCATAGCTATTAGCTAGCTAGCTATCATCATGTGTTAGGCTTCAGGCTTACATGCTGACTAGACCGGGCACGCGCGGGCGTCCACATGTTGATTTTGTCCATCCACACCAGACACGTAGGTTGAAATATCAAAACGAACTCTGAACCAACTAAATTAATTTGGGGACAGGTTGAAACACAAGAAACATTCATGGATATTTAGCTAGCTAGCATGCTGTTGCTAGCTAATTTAAACATTGGGTTGTTATTTTACCTGAGAGGTCCTTTTTTTCCTGGATCTTTTCAGAATTTTGAGTCACACAAAATCGTGTGTTCTCTACTCCAACAATTAATCCACAGATAAAAGGGGAAACCTAGTTAGTTTCTAGGAATCTTTCCTCCTTCAGTCTTGTTCTTCTTCTGTGGACTTTATATGGCGGTTGGCAACCAACTTTGACTGGAGTGTGGACCTCAGTTAATCTTTCAATCACCCACGTGGGTATATGCTCCTAAAAACCAATGAGGAGATGGGAGAGGCAGGGCTTGCAGCGCGTTTTGGATAAAATTATTGAATAACATGTATGTGTAAATGTATTTTGCAACGCTCATGCATGCAACGCAGTCGGTGTGGTCAGCATATTAGGCTACATTAATTCTTGCAATCAACAGCCAGCAGGCTTAGCTACTATTTTTATTTATTATTATTTATTTATTTTTAGTCATTTAGCAGACGCTCTTATCCAGAGCGACTTACATGAGCAATTAGGGTTAAGTGCCTTGCTCAAGGGCACATCGACAGATCTTTCACCTAGTCGGCTCGGGGATTAGAACCAGCGACCTTTCCGTTACTGGCACAACGCTCTTAACCACTAAGCTACCTGCCGCCCCATTTTTAGGAATCATATCACAGTAAAGACACCTAATGAAATATCTAGCTAGTTAAATAATAAATATAATATGCCATTTAGCAGACGCTTTTATCCAAAGTGACTTACAGTCATGCGTGCATACATTTTTGTGTATGGGTGGTCCCGGGGATCGAACCCACTACCTTGGCGTTACAAGCGCCGTGCTCTACCAGCTGAGCTACAGAGGACCATAGCCCGTAGTGATCTAGATAGCTAATAATGATATGGGTATCATATATTTTACTGGTGAAACAGTTATCCTGCAGCAGCAGCCCCTCTTGTGCTAGCTTCAATCAAATCAGAACTACCCAGTTCATTTTAGCTCTTAGCTAATACCAATGACACATTTTCTTCAAGTTGTCAATGAGAATTGTATTTTGTACAACTATCAAAGAAAACATTAACATCAACAAGACAAGACAAGAGTTAGCTATATCAAGTAGGCTAGCTAGATACCTTGCCTCGTTTTGGCTGACTACTCGGCTTGTTATCAAAAATTCATTTCACAGACTCATATTTTCAATAAATCTGAAAGAAAATACTCTAAAAATGTACATATTATAATTACCAACATAAAAACAAATTGTATACAGTTCTTACCTTAATATTGTTGTCCTTATCTCAATGACAAATCTGTAAAAGTTGTGAGAAATCTATCAGATTCACTGGAGGCGAAGCGCCTCCTGGTGGCAGCATTTACTTTCAGTCTCTGTGCCAAAACTCACATTTTGCTCAACCTTGCCAATGGCAATTCAAGATGGCACTACCCATACCTCTAATAAACGTTGTTTAATATAAAAATCCTACAAATAGAGATGTTAAATGCATATGTGGATGGAATACATCTCTCTGCTTAGCTTTGCTTCCTAAAGTGTTTCCATTCCCTTTTAAAGGGATCATTATGACCATATATGGTTAATTAGGGGCGTTTTGAAATGCAAACAGCCAAGGTCGTGCACTAGCACTGAGGCTGATAATAATTGGTATTTATCAATGGTTATCTCCTACCGGTGTGCGTATGATGCCCGTAGGAATGTTTGTTAAATCACACTTCTTCTAAGCATACAAACATTCTAAATTCCATTCGTAAGTAGTGTTTTAGAATAGTTTCTACGCAATATTGATAAATGAGGCACCTGGTCTCATGTGGAGAATGTGTTTGTAAAAGTAATCGTAATCAAATCACACAGCTTCTCTGAAGATTAAAATAGGGGGGCGGCTGGGGAGGTGTTGCATGTGTGTCACTGTCAGTGTGTGTGTGTGTGTGTTTGTCACCCACTCCTTCACTTCAAAAAGTTTTCCTGTCCTACAGCTTGTGTGTGTGTGTGTGTGTGTGTGTGTGTGTGTGTGTGTGTGTGTGTGTGTGTGTGTGTGTGTGTGTGTGTGTGCGTGCGTGTATGTGTGTTGTTCTCCTGGGCAGATTGCAAAATTTGGGCAGAAGGCAGGTATCCTGGTTGTTAGATAATGGGATGTGACTGTCTGACCTGTGTGTTTCAGCTCTCTCCATCTCAACTTGTTGGATAAGCCTCTGCAGAGGGGAGAGAAGAATATCTCTCACAGTATCTCACAATGGATTAACCATCTCTAAAACTGGAAGAAGGGGTGAAACTGAGCTTGCAGACAATTCACAGTTTGAAATGTTTGAAAATGAAATGAAATCATTCCCCCTCCCTCTTTGAGGCTTGAAGGGAGGTAAAATATGTATGGAGTTAACATGAGTTTCTCAAAGTCTATTTCCAAAACAACCAACCATCATCAAATTTTTATTGCCAGAGACAAACAGAATTCAGAATGGATGTGAGAGGAGAATTTCAATAGTTCAACATGCCAATCAACTGTAGAGTCACTTTGTTTGCTTTAGTGTAAACTACAGCTACAAAAACAGCCAGTTAAAATTATGAATATATGTTGATGAGATGTGCAAAACACACACACACACACACACACACACACGCACACACTAATGCACGCAAACACACACACACTTCTTCTATTCCGTCTGAAAGGCAAACCTGACAATTACCTCTGAGACCCCATTTTCAAATTTATTCATTAAACTCCCCAACCCTCCCCTTAACTAGCGTAATTAGAATATGGTAATGAGAAAGGCCTGAACGAGAGAGTACTGTCATATGCTTAGCAGTACAGAGAGAGAGAGAGAGAGAGAGAGATGCTGACGGACAGGATGCCAAATAATTTCACAACAAGTGTGTATGCCAGTGAGTCAAACACACACACACACACACACACACACACACACACACACACACACACACAAAGAGCATATCAGAAGATAGAAACTCATTAGGACAGTAAAAGAACAGCCAACAACATCAACAATAGCAGTGCCAGAGGAGAGTTGAAACAGAGGAGAGTTGAAACAGAGGAGAGTTGAATGATTCCCACAGCAATCACAGACATCGTGGGTTAGCAACACTGTGTTAGTTATCAAAGCCCTCTTCTCTCTCTCTCTCTCTATCTCTCTCTCTCTCTCTCTCTCTCTCTCTCTCTCTCTCTCTCTCTCTCTCTCTCTCTCTCTCTCTCTCTCTCTCTCTCTCTCATACTCACACACGCCCAGTCCACTTGACAAGCTGATGTATTGGTTCTCTGAAGCTCTCTGCCCTTCAAGGTGAAATGAGTCTGAGTGTGTGTGAGGAGAGCCCTGTGACTGGCACTGACTGCCCTGAGTGGCATTGGCTGCTGTTATCAACAACCCCATAATATCAGCCTTTATGGTGTAAACACCATTTCATACACAATATAGAGACCACCGAAATAGGCTAATATGATACTCAGACACCCTTTACATACCAGGCCAAATATAAACTAGCTTAGTATACTCAACTCCGTCCTCCGTCTTGCGATGAGTGTCGGTGGAGTGTACCACCGACTACATTGAGTCAATATCAGTCAGTATTGTAAAAATGTCCTTTCTATAACGCTTTCCTTGTACCTATGTTTGTCCTGTGTAACTGCAAGCTTTTCGTTGGGTGCTGAAATACGTAGTTTTTGATAAAGGTAGCATTCTACGCAACCTCAGGCAAGTGAAACATTGTTTGTTAATGGAGAAGGAGCAGCCCCGTCATTACACAGCAGGTGTTTTATCATAAACGATGGATTCCAAATCCAACTGACAACTCTGTAACAATCAGAACAAGCACAGGTACAGTAAGCGTTAAATAATGGATATTTATAAAAGTATTGAGTGGCAGTGCACGCTTGAAGTAACTCCCTACTCCATTGAAAAACAGTGGATTACAGGGCGCAGTTTGACAGACGTCAAGTTTTTATCAAACATAAGTATTGACTTATAGTGTAGTGTAGTGTAGTGGTGGCACACACTTCTGGGCTCATCACGCTACAACCCTGTATGGAAGATATCCATATTACTGGGAGCTATGCAGTGCATTGGGAAAGTATTCAGACACCTTGACTTTTTCCACATTATGTTACGTTACAGCCTTATTCTAAAATTGATTAAATTGTTTTTTTTCCTCATCAATCTACACACAATACCCCATAATGACGAAAACAAAAAAAGGTTTTTAGAAATGTTGCACATTTATTACAAATAAAAACCGGAAATATCACATTTACATAAGTATTCAGACCCTTTACTCAGTACTTTGTTGAAGCACCTTTGGCAGCGATTACAGCCTCGAGTCTTCTTGGAAATGACGCTACAAGCTTGGCACACATGTATTTGGGGAGTTTCGCTCATTCTTCTCTGCAGATCCTCTCAAGCTATGTCAGGTTGGATGGGGAGCGTCGCTGCACAGCTATTTTCAGGTCTCTCCAGAGATGTTCGATTGGGTTCAAGTCCAGGCTCTGGCTGGGCCACTCAAGGACAGACTTGTCCTGAAGCCACTCCTGTGTTGTCTTGGCTGTGTGCTTAGGGTTGTTGTCTTGTTGGTCTGAGTGCTCTGGAGCAGGTTTTCATCAAGGATCTCTCTGTACTTTGCTCCGTTCATCTTTCCCTCGATCCTGACTAGTCTCCCAGTCCCTGCCGCTGAAAAACATCCGCACAGCAGGATGCTGCCGCCACCATGCTTCACATTTTTTACATCAAAAAAAAAAAAGTTTAGTCATTTAGCAGACGCTCTTATCCAGAGCGACTTACAGTTAGTGAGTGCATACATTATATATATATATATATTTATTTTTTATACTGGCCCCCCGTGGGAATCGAACCCACAACCCTGGCGTTGCAAACGCCATGCTCTACCAACTGAGCTACATCCCTTCCGGAAATTCCCTCCCCTACCCTGGACGACGCTGGGCCAATTGTGCGCCGCCCCATGGGTCTCCCGGTCGCGGCCGGCTACGACAGAGCCTGGAGCCTTCACCATAGGGATGATGCCAGGTTTCCTCCAGATGTGACGGTTGGCATTCAGGCCAAAGAGTTCAATCTTGTTTCTCATGGTCAGAGTCCTTTAGGTTGCTTTTGGTCAACTCCAAGTGGGCTGTCATGTGCCTTTTACTGAGGAGTGGCTTCTGTCTGGCCACTCTACCATAAAGACCTGATTGGTGGAATGCTGCAGAGATGGTTGTCCTTCTGGAAGGTTCTCCCATCTCCACAGAGGAACTCTGGAGCTCTGTCAGAGTGACCATCGGGTTCTTGGTCACCTCCCTAAACAAGGCCCTTCTCCCCCGATTGCTCAGTTTGGCCGGTTTGCCAGCTCTAGGAAGAGTCTTGGTGGTTCCAAACTTCTTCCATTTAAGAATGATGGAGGCCACTGTGTTTTTGGGGACCTTCAATGCTGCAGACATTTTTTCGTACCCTTCCCCACATCTCTGCCTCTACACAATCCTGTCTTAGCTCTATGGACAATTCCTTTGACCTCATGGCTTGGTTTTTGCTCTGACATGCACTGTCAACTGTGGGACCTTATATAGACAGGTGTGTGCCTTTCCAAATCATGTCCAATCAATTGAATTTACCACAGGTGGACTCCAATCAAGTTGTAGAAACAATACATTTGCAAGCATTTCTAAAAACCTGTTTTTGCTTTGTCATTATGAGGTATTGTGTGTAGATTGATGAGGAAAAACATTAATTTAATCCATTTTAGAATAAGGCTGTAATGTAACAAAATGTGGAAAAAGTCAAGGGGTCTGAATACTTTCCGAATGCACTGTATATAAACCATCCCAGTATAAGCAATAATGTATACAATATACCAAAGGATGAAAGAAAGAGAGAAAGAAAATGGAGAGAAATGGATAGATGGATGAATGTGGATGGATACATTGACTGTTTGTGTTCTTGTTGAGTGTGTGTGTCTGTGTGTCTGTGTGTGTGTGTGTTTGTGTGTACAGGTGTCTGTGTATCTGTGTGTGTGAGATGATGCTGGTGTGTTTGTATTTTTGAGTATTCTTAGGGAGCTTTCTGAGGACTTTCTGACAGGCATTATCAAAGACTCCCTCAGCAGGGGTCCTCACATTGTCTGAGACGCCACTCACTTGTTGCAGGTTTTGATGTTCTCCACTTATCTCCCCCCTACAGAGTGTCACACTCAACGCAAATAGAGGAGAGAAGGAGAGAGAGAGGTGAGGAGGGAGAGAGAGGTGTGGAGAGAGCGAGAGAGAGAGAGAGAGAGAGAGAGAGAGAGAGAGAGAGAGAGAGAGAGAGAGAGAGAGGTGAGGAGACAGACAAAGAGGGAGAGAGAAAAGAGGAGAGAGGGACATTTTATATGAGTGATATTCCCTCTGTGTGTTATGTGTAACCACATCCTGCACAGTAATGCTCTCATCTAGAAGTGAATGTCACACGGAGTGGGATCTAAAAGGACTGTGATAATTTGTGTGTGTGTATGTTTATTATTTTATTTAACCTTTATATGACCTGTCGGTGGGTGCTTGGGTTGGTGATTTTAGGGCTACTATAAAAACTGTAATGGATTATTTTTTGTAATGGATTGGAAAGGAGAGACAGAGAGAGATACAACAGAAAGGGTAAAGTAGAGAGAAAGTGAAAGAAAGGATAAAAATAAAGAAAGAGGGTGGGTGGAAAGGGGAAATGAGGACACATGAATGAGACAGGGAGAGGGGGAAAGAGAAAGAGTGGATAGAAGAAAGAGGGAATGAGGGACTGGGGGCTTGGGAGAGAGGAGTGGGAAAGAGAGGAAAAGGAGAAGAGAAGGAGAGACGGAGGGAGGGAAGGAGAGAGAAGAGGGACTTTGTTCATTATAAAGCCGTCACTCACGGGAGCAGCCAGACAGCCTCCTCAGAGACCCAGTCT